>NC_056732.1:509281902-509497418 GCF_019279795.1 Protopterus annectens | reverse complement strand
TAACATCAGACATTTGGCCGGCTAACATCTACCTCAAATCAGCTGTACGTATACGTGAATTTAAGTACACTTTTATATGCTCTTTTGCATATAGTACTGTATTTAATTTATTTATTTGTGTTTTTCACTGAATATTAACTCAACGGAAGTTGTGGCTGTCTCTCTGCAGAGTACTTTTTAGAATTTCTGTGTAGCCATTGAAAGCAGTGGGGGATAGTTTCAGCTAATCACTGACATCCTGTCTTGCCTTATATCAGTGGTATATTTTTGAGTTATCTCTGTTTAATATCAGAGCTTTGGCCGGCTAACATCTACCTGAAATCAGCTGGACATATAAATGAACTTAAGTACACTTTTATCTGCTCCTTTGCATATAGTACTGTATTAAATTAATTTATTTGTGTTTCTCACTGAATATTAACTCAACTGAAGTTGTGGCTGTCTATCTACACAATACTTTTTAGAATTTCTGTGTACCCATTGAAAGCAGTGGGGGTAGTTTCAGCTCATCACTGACATCCTGTCTTGCCTTATATAAGTGATACATTTTGAGTTATCTCTGCTTAACATCAGACCTTTGGCCGGCTAATATCTTCCTGAAATCAGCTGGACGTATAAGTGAATTTAAGCACACTTTTATTTGCTCTTTTGCATATAGTTCTGTAATTTATTTCTTTGTGATTTTCACTGAATATTAACTCAACTGGAGTTGTGGCTGTCTCTCTACAGAATACTTTTTAGAATTTCTGGGTAGCCACTGATAGCAGTGGGGGATAGTTTCAGCTCATCACTGACATCCTGTCTTGCCTTATAAATGTGGTACATTTTGAGTTATCTCTGCTTAATATCAGAGCTTAGGCCAGCTAACATCTACCTGAAATCAGCTGGATGTATAAGTGAATTACCTACACTTTTATCTGCTCTTTTGCATATAGTACTGTGTTTAATTTATTTATTTGTGTTTTTCACTGAATATTAACTCAACTGAAGTTGTGGCTGTCTCTCTACAGAGTACCTTTTAGAATTTCTGTGTAGCCATTGATAGCAGCGGAGGGTAGTTTCAGCTCATCACTGACATCCTGTCTTGCCTTATATAAGTGGTACATTTTGAGTTATCTCTGCTTAATATCAGAGCTTTGGCCGGATAACATCTACTGAAATCAGCTGGAAGTATAAGTGAATTTAAGTACATGTTTATCTGCTCTTTTGCATATAGTACTGTATTTAATATATTTATTTCTGTTAGTCACAGAATATTAACTTACCTGAAGTTGTGGCTGTCTCTCTACAGAGTACTTTTTAGAATTTCTGTGTAGCCATTGGTAGCAGTAGGGGATAGTTTCAGCTCATCATTGACATCCTGTCTTGCCTAATTTAAGTGGCACATTTTGTGTTATCTCTGCTTAATATCAGAGCTTAGGCTGGCTAACATCTACCTCTAATCAGCTGGACCTATAAGTGAATTTAACTACACTTTTATCTCCTCTTTTGCATATAGCACTGTATTTAATGTATTTATTTGTGTTTTTCACTGAATATTAACTCAACTGAAGTTGTGGCTGTCTCTCTACAGAGTACTTTTTAGAGTTTCTGCGTAGCCATTGATTGCAGTAGGGGTAGTTTCAGCTCATAAGTGACATCCAGTCTTGCCTTATATAAGTGGCCCATTTTGAGTTATCTCTGCTTAATATCAGAGCTTTGGCCGGCTAATATCTACCTGAAATCAGCTGAATGTATAATTGAATTTAAGTACACTTTTATCTGGTCTTCTGCATATAGTACTGTATTTAATTAATTTATTTATTTGTGTTTTTCACTGAATTTTAACTCAAATGAAGTTGTGGCTGTCTCTCTACAGAGTACTTTTTAGAATTTCTGTGTAGCCATTCTAAGCAGTGGGGGGTAGTTTCAAGTTTCAGCTCATCACTAATATCATGTCTTGCCTTATGAAAGTGGTACAGTATGAGTTATCTCTGCTTAATATCAGAGCGTTGGCCGGCTAACATCTGCCTGAAATCAGCTGGACATATAAATGAATTTAAGTATACTTTTTTCTGTTCTTTTTCATATAGTACTGTATTAAATTTATTTATTTGTATTTCTCACTGAATATTAACTCAACTGAAGTTGTGGCTATCTCTCTAGAGAGTACTTTTTAGAATTTCTGTGTAGCCATTGATAGCAGTGGGGGGTAGTTTCAGCTCATCACTGACATCCTGTCTTGCCTTATATAAGTTGTACATTTTTGAGTTATCTCTGGTTAATATCAGAGCTTAGGCCGGCTAACATCTACCTGAAATCAGCTGGACATATAAATGAACTTAAGTACACTTTTATCTGCTCCATTGCATATAGTACTGTATTAAATGAATTTATTTGTGTTTCTCACTGAATATTATCTCAACTGAAGTTGTGGCTGTCTATCTACACAATACTTTTTAGAATTTCTGTGTACCCATTGAAAGCAGTGGGGGTAGTTTCAGCTCATCACTGACATCCTGTCTTGCCTTATATAAGTGGTACATTTTGAGTTATCTCTGCTAAACATCAGACATTTCGCCGGCTAAAATCTACCTCAAATCAGCTGGACGTATATGTGAATTTAAGTACACATTTATATGCTCTTTTGCATATAGTACTGTATTTAATTTATTTATTTGTGTTTTTCACTGAATGTTAACTCAACTGGAGTTGTGGCTGTCTCTCTACAGAATACTATTTAGAATTTCTGGGTAGCCATTGAAAGCAGTGGGGGATAGTTTCAGCTCATCACTGACATCCTGTCTTGCCTTATATAAGTGGTACATTTTTGAGTTATCTCTGTTTAATATCAGAGCTTTGGCCGGCTAACATCTACCTGAAATCAGCTGGACATATAAATGAATTTAAGTACACTTTTATCTGCTCCTTTGCATATAGTACTGTATTAAATGAATTTATTTGTGTTTCTCACTGAATATTATCTCAACTGAAGTTTTGGCTGTCTATCTACACAATACTTTTTAGAATTTCTGTGTACCCATTGAAAGCAGTGGGGGTAGTTTCAGCTCATCACTGACATCATGTCTTGCCTTATATAAGTGATACATTTTGAGTTATCTCTGCTTAACATCAGACCTTTGGCCCACTAATACATTCCTGAAATCAACTGAATGTATAAGTGAATTTAAGCACACTTTTATCTGCTCTTTTGCATATAGTACTGTAATTTATTACTTTCTGATTTTCACTGAATATTAAGTCAACTGGAGTTGTGGCTGTCTCTCTACAGAATACTTTTTAGAATTTCTGGGTAGCCACTGATAGCAGTGGGGGATAGTTTCAGCTCATCACTGACATCCTGTCTTGCCTTATAAACGTGATACATTTTGAGTTATCTCTGCTTAATATCAGAGCTTATGCCAGCTAACATCTACCTGAAATCAGCTGGATGTATAAGTGGATTACCTACACTTTTATCTGCTCTTTTGCATATAGTACTGTGTTTAATTTATTTATTTGTGTTTTTCACTGAATATTAACTCAACTGAAGTTGTGGCTTTCTCTCTACAGAGTACCTTTTAGAATTTCTGTGTAGCCATTGATAGCAGCAGAGGGTAGTTTCAGCTCATCACTGACATCCTGTCTTGCCTTATATAAGTGGTACATTTTGAGTTATCTCTGCTTAATATCAGAGCTTTGGCCGGCTAACATCTACTGAAATCAGCTGGAAGTATAAGTGAATTTAAGTACATGTTTATCTGCTCTTTTGCATATAGTACTGTATTTAATATATTTATTTCTGTTAGTCACAGAATATTAACTTACCTGAAGTTGTGGCTGTCTCTCTACAGAGTACTTTTTAGAATTTCTGTGTAGCCATTGGTAGCAGTAGGGGATAGTTTCAGCTCATCATTGACATCCTGTCTTGCCTAATTTAAGTGGCACATTTTGTGTTATCTCTGCTTAATATCAGAGCTTTGGCCAGCTAATATCTACATGAAATCAGCTGGACGTATAAGTGAATTTAAGTACACTTTTATCTGCTCTTTTGCATATAGTTCTGGATTTAATTTATTTATTTGTGTTTTTCAATGAATATTAACTCAACTGAAGTTGTGGCTGTCTCTCTACAGAGTACTTTTTAGAATTTCTGTGTAGCCATTGATTGCAGTAGGGGTAGTTTCAGCTCATAAGTGACATCCAGTCTTGCCTTATATAAGTGGCCCATTTTGAGTTATCTCTGCTTAATATCAGAGCTTTGGCCGGCTAATATCTACCTGAAATCAGCTGAATGTATAATTGAATTTAAGTACACTTTTATCTGGTCTTCTGCATATAGTACTGTATTTAATTAATTTATTTATTTGTGTTTTTCACTGAATTTTAACTCAACTGAAGTTGTGGCTGTCTCTCTACAGAGTACTTTTTAGAATTTCTGTGTAGCCATTGTAAGCAGTGGGGGGTAGTTTCAGCTCATCACTTACATCACGTCTTGCCTTATAAAAGTGGTACATTTTGAGTTATCTCTGCTTAATATCAGAGCGTTGGCCGGCTAACATCTGCCTGAAATCAGCTGGACATATAAGTGAATTTAAGTATACTTTTATCTGCTCTTTTGCATATAGTACTGTATTAAATTTATTTATTTGTGTTTCTCACTGAATATTAACTCAACTGAAGTTGTGGCTATCTCTCTACAGAGTACTTTTTAGAATTTCTGTGTAGCCATTGATAGCAGTGGGGGGTAGTTTCAGCTCATGACTGACATCCTGTCTTGCCTTATATAAGTGGTATATTTTGAGTTATCTCTGGTTAATATCAGAGCTTAGGCCGGCTAACATCTACCTCAAATGAGCTGGATGTATAAGTGAATTTAACTACACTTTTGTATGCTCTTTTGCATATAGTACTGTATTTATTTATTTATTTGTTTTTCACTGAATATTAACTCAACTGAAGTTGTGGCTGTCTCTCTGCAGAGTACTTTTTAGAAGTTCTGTGTAGCCATTGAAAGCAGTGGGGGATAGTTTCAGCTCATCACTGACATCCTGTCTTGCCTTATATAAGTTGTACATTTTTGAGTTATCTCTGCTTAATATCAGAGCGTTGGCCGGCTACATCTACCTGAAATCAGCTGGACGTATAAGTAAATCTAGGTACACTTTTATCTGCTGTTTTGCATATAGTACTGTATTAAATGTATTTATTTATGTTTTTCACTGAATATTAACTCAACGGAAGTTGTGGCTGTCTATCTACACAATACTTTTTAGAATTTCTGTGTACCCATTGAAAGCAGTGGGGGTAGTTTCAGCTCATCACTGACATCCTGTCTTGCCTTATATAAGTGGTACATTTTGAGTTATCTCTGCTTAACATCAGACATTTGGCCGGCTAACATCTACCTCAAATCAGCTGGACGTATATGTGAATTTAAGCACACTTTTATCTGCTCTTTTGCATATAGTACTGTATTAAATGAATTTATTTGTGTTTCTCACTGAATATTAACTCAACTGAAGTTGTGGCTGTCTATCTACACAATACTTTTTAGAATTTCTGTGTACCCATTGAAAGCAGTGGGGGTAGTTTCAGCTCATCACTGACATCCTGTCTTGCCTTATATAAGTGATACATTTTGAGTTATCTCTGCTTAACATCAGACCTTTGGCCGGCTAATATCTTCCTGAAATCAGCTGGACGTATAAGTGAATTTAAGCACACTTTTATCTGCTCTTTTGCATATAGTACTGTAATTTATTTCTTTGTGATTTTCACTGAATATTAACTCAACTGGAGTTGTGGCTGTCTCTCTACAGAATACTTTTTAGAATTTCTGGGTAGCCACTGATAGCAGTGGGGGATAGTTTCAGCTCATCACTGACATCCTGTCTTGCCTTATAAACGTGGTACATTTTGAGTTATCTCTGCTTAATATCAGAGCTTTGCCCAGCTAACATCTACCAGAAATCAGCTCAACATATAAGTGAATTTAAGCACACTTTTATCTGCTCTTTTGCATATAGTACTGTAATTTATTTATTTGTGATTTTCACTGAATATTAACTCAACTGGAGTTGTGGATGTCTCTCTACAGAATACTTTTTAGAATTTCTGGGTAGCCACTGATTGCAGTGGGGGATAGTTTCAGCTCATCACTGACATCCTGTCTTGCCTTATAAAAGTGGCACATTTTGAGTTATCTCTGCTTAATATCAGAGCTTTGGCCGGCTAACATCTACCTGAAATCAGCTGGACATATAAGTGAATTTAAGTACACTTTTATCTGCTCTTTTGCATATAGTACTGTATTACATTTATTTATTTGTGTTTCTCACTGAATATTAACTCAACTGAAGTTGTGGCTGTCTCTCTACACAATACTTTTTAGAATTTCTGTGTACCCATTGAAAGCAGTGGGTGGTAGTTTCTGCTCATCACTGACATCTTGTCTTGCCTTATGTAAGTGGTACATTTTGAGTCATCTCTGCTTAACATCAGACCTTTGGCCGGCTAAGATCTACCTGAAATCAGCTGGACATATAAGTGAATTTAAGTACACTTTTATCTGCTCTTTTGCATATAGTACTGTATTTAATTTATTTATTTGTGTTTTTCACTGAATATTAACTCAACTGAAGTTGTGGCTGTCTCTCTACATAGTACTTTTTAGAATTTCTGTGTAGCCATTGATAGCAGTGGGGGATAGTTTCAGCTCATCACTGACATCCTGTCTTGCCTAATATAAGTGGCACATTTTGAGTTATCTCTGCTTAATATCACAGCTTAGACCGGTTAACATCTACCTGAAATCAGCTGGACGTATAAGTGAATTTAACTACACTTTTATCTGCTCTTTTGCATATAGTATTGTATTTAATGTATTTATTTGTGTTTTTCACTGAATATTATCTCAACTGAAGTTGTGGCTGTCTCTCTACAGAGTTCTTTTTGGAATTTCTGTGTAGCCATTGATAGCAGTGGGGGGTAGTTTCAGCTCATCACTGACATCCTGTCTTGCCTTATATAAGTGTTACATTTTGAGTTATCTCTGCATAATATCAGTGCTTTGGCTGGCTAACATCTACCTGAAATCAGCTGGACATATAAGTGAATTTTAGTACACATTTATCTGCTCTTCTGCATATAGTACTGTATTTAATTTTTTATTTATGTTTTTCAATGAATATTATCTCAACTGAGGTTGTGGCTGTCTCTCTACAGATTACTTTTTAGAATTTCTGTGTAGCCATTGTAACCAGTGGGGGATAGTTTCAGCTCATCACTGACATCCTGTCTTGCCTTATATAAGTGGTACATTTTGAGTTATCTCTGCTTAATATCAAAACTTTGGCCGGCTACCATCTACCTGAAATCAGCTGGATGTATAAGTGAATGTAAGTACACTTTTATCTGCTCTTTTGCATATAGTACTGTATTTAATTTATTTATTTGTGTTTTTCACCGAATATTAACTCTACTGAAGTTGTGGCTGTCTCTCTACAGTTAGTTTCCCACCCACCCTCTCTGTTCTTGTTTTGGTATTAATGTTGGTGGCTTTGAAATTGCCCGCCCCTCTTGTAGATTTGTATTTGGATACTCCTTCTGGGCCCATCTCATTTGCTCACTCAGCTAAGTGCAGTGAAATCATATTCTGATTTCTGGCACTCCTACTGTGTACAAAGAGAACATTTGGAAAGGCAGCCCCTGTATCCTCTTAATCCTGCTCTCTTCCTTCCTTAAAAAAAAAAAAACAATATATATATATATATATATATATATATATATATATATATATATATATATCTTATTCATCTGCTCTTACTGTAACTGTCTTAGTTGCTCTTCTGTGTGCTATCTGTTCAGTCGCTCTTACTCTGCACTTATTACTGCTTGTTAGTTGCCTTCTAATGTATTGCCTTCTGCACTTGTTTTTTAGTCATTTGTTAATTTAATTGCATTTATTTGAACTGTATTTGCCATTGTTTTTCTACACACTCAGCTGTGCTGGCCTGCACTACAATTTGAATTGTATTTACTGCTGTTTTAGCTGCTTTTCTGTAACAAAAAAAAATTCTAAGCTTGTTTCCTGCCTTTCCTGTAACTAGACAAGTCTAGATACAGACTTGCTGTATCCAGGACTGTTGGTAAGCTTCTGAGCCCCCCAAGCCTTTCTGTGTTGGAGGGAAGCCTTCTAGCTTATCAGTGGGAGTGGTAAGCACTAGGTAGCCTATCTATCATGGGAACAGTGGGTTTTGGCCCTGAAATTGTAGTTCATTGGTCATTTGGGCAGTTTTTCCATCTCTTTCTACTTTCTGGTTAAAAGCCCATTTTGCGTTTGGTCCCCGCCTTTCCTATAACTGGTGTAATCCAGGTACAGATTTGCTGTATCCAGGACTGTTGGTAAGCTTCTGAGCCCCCCAAGCCCTTCAGTGTTGTTGAGAAGCCTTCTAGCTTATCAGTGGGAGTGGTAAGCACTAGGTAACCTATCTACCACATGAGGAGTGGTTTCTTTCTAAGAAAATATAGTTTATTAGCCGTTTGGGAAGCTTTTCCATCTCTTTCAACCTTCTGATTTAAAAGCCTGTGTTTGCTCTTGTTTCCTGCCTTTCCTGTTACTAGTCTAGTCCAGGTACAGATTTGCTGTATCCAGGACTCTTTGTAAGCTTCTGAGCCCCCCAAGCCTTTCCGTGTTGGAGGGAAGCCTTCTAGCTTATCAGTGGGAGTGGTAAGCATCAGGTAGCCTATCTACCACAAGAGGAGTGGTTCCTGACCCAGGAATTGTAGCTATTGGCTGTTTGAGCAGTTTTTTTCCATGTCTTTCAACTTTCTGGTTTGAAAGCCACACTTGTGCCTGTTTCCTGCCTTTCCTATAACTAGCCTAGTCTGGTTACAGAGTTGCTGTATCCAGGATTGTTAGTAAGCTTCTGAGCCCCCAAGCCTTTCTTTGTTGGAGGAAAGCCTTCTAGCTTATCATTGGGAGTGGGAAGCACTAGGTAGCCTATCCTATACAGGAAGAGTGAGGTTTGGCCCAGAAATTGTAGTTTATTTGGCCGTTTGGGCAGTTTTCCATCTCTTTCAACTTGCCATCTTAAAAGCCTACATTTGTACTTGTTCCCCACCTTTCCTGTAACTGGTCTAGTCCAGGTACAGATTTGCTGTATTCCAGGACTCTCTGTAAGCTTCTGAGCCCCCCAAGCCTTTCTGTGTTGGAGGGAAGCCTTCTAGCTTATCAGTGGGCATGGTAAACATTAGGTAGCCTATCTACCACAAGAGGAGTGGTTCATGGCCCAGAAATTGTAGCTATTAACCGTTTGGGCAGTTTTTTCCATCTATTTCAACATTTTGGTTTAAAGGCCACACTTATGCTTGTTTCCCACCTTTCCTGTAACTAGCCTAGTCCAGATACAGAGTTACTGTATACAGGACTGTTGGTAAGCTTCTGAGCCCTGCAAGCCTTTCTGTGTTGGAGGAAAGCCTTCAAGCTTATCAGTGGGAGTGGTAAGCACTAGATAGCTTGTCTACCATGAGAGGAGGGGTTCTTGGCCCAGAAGTTGTAGTTTATTGACCATTTGGACAGTTTGTCTGTCTCTTTCAACTTTCTGGTTTAAAAGACCACATCTGCGCTTGTTTCCCATCTTTCCTGTAACTAACCTACTGGGTAGCACTAGAAAGCCTTAAACTGATACAAGCCTTCTAGCTTAGGAGAGAGACTTTGGAGTGATTAAGTATCAGTTTTCTGTACTTTCTTGCTGCACTTAACTGTTTTCCACCTAAACACAGATTTTACAGCGTTTATTGTGATTTAAAAACTTGTTTTTTTTCACATATTGTACTTATTTGACTGCCTGCACTTTTAAAAAGTTTTTTGTTTAAATAATTTGTTTAACTGTTGTAGGCTACGCATTAAAGTGCGATAGCCTTTTCTGATTGTTTGTAGTCATTTAAAAAAAAAAAAAAACAATTCCTTGTTTCCTGCCTTTCTAAGCTAGTATAGTCCAGTTTTCAGGCTAGTGCTGAATTCAGGGCTGTGATACTAGTTTATGAGTTGCCCATACCTTACTCGGATAGAAGGAAGTTTCTCTGTTCACCTGTGAAAGAGGAGAGCTTTGAGCAGCCTATCTGTTCTTGGAGGAGTGGTTCCAGCCCAGAAGTTAGTAGTTTATTGGCCATTTTGGGCTAATTTCTATCTCTTTCATTTTCCTACTATAGAAACCACGTTTGCACGGTTTTGCGCACCGGGCAGTGCTGGTTAGATATGGTTAAATTATTCCCTGCTCCACTAAGTCTCCTCTTCAGTTTTTCCCTTGAAACTAGTCTAACTCTCAACCTAAGCACTCAAAAAGCATCTTACAGCCCAGCACTTGCTCAGACCTAATAGCAAGCACTAATATACCCTGACACTGATTGCCCAGCAGGGCAAGGTTCTTTATTCAACCCTCACCAACCAACGACTAAGCAGCTCACCCTACTATTCAGGCATGACCAAAGGGCAACATCAGGTGCACTCTCCAGTCCAGCTGGTGAATCTGGGTATCCTGAGGCAATGTTACAACTGCCTCATGTACAGAGACAACCCTCTCCTCCTACCACAAAACACTAACATATGTGAGAGATGCAATTATACAGCCAAAATGGAAGCTAAGCTGTCTCCACCCAAGACTGGAACAGAGAGTCAAGAGGAGAAGGTTAACACTTGCACCACAACTCCAGCGGCACACAGACCTACTAAAACAGCATTGGCAAAAAATACACATAAATACACAAAATCATACTCGGAGGCTCTAAATAAAAACCTGCAAAAGCATCAGAAACCTCCAAAGTAGACACCCAAACAACCTGCACTTCCCTTCACAAACCAGACAACACATAAAATACAAAATCAGTGTGCAGCACAATCACAGCCCTTAAGGCGAAATAACATACCTAACACGCTAGTAATAGGTGACTCTATAGTCAGGCACACTGATGCCCCACTCACTAGGCTGGACAAGCAGAAGGTTACTGTTAGCTGCCTGTCAGGAGCCAGAATCCACCACATAACACAAACACTCAGGTCACTCCTGAACAAGTACAAATATGACTCTGTCATTGTTCATGTTGGTGTGAATGACCTGAGAAGTACCTCCCTGGACTACAAGAAAAGAGACATGGAAGAGCTCTCTGATCATGTAGCCCAGGCTGGTATGACCCTGACCCTGAGTAGCATCCTGCCCTCACCAAGAATGATACCTCAGTATAAAGAAAAAATGATCAATTTCAACAACTGGCTAAGCTTCTGGTGTCATTCAAAGGAGATCCAGTGTCTGTCAGCCTGGGACGACATGCTCGACAAGCCATGTTGCTTCACAAGAGACGGCTTGCACCTGTCACCCCTAGGCTTTTGAATACTGGCCAAGGCTCTTGCTGCCCCCATAGTGCCTTTTTTTAGGCAAGGCTCAAAAGTCAAACCCACCTCCGTAAACAGCACAATTAACAAAAACTGAGGGTTATGCTACTCAACCCCAGGAGTTTAAATCTCAAAATGCATGCACTCGAAGCACTCCTCAGTATGGAGAACATCGACATCTGTGCAGTAACTGAAACCTGGTTCAAGGCTCCAGAGAGCACCCCAGCACTACCAGGCTACAACTCATACCACACTTTTCGGCCACAGAACATGGACCGAAACAAAAAAGGAGGGGGTGTATCCATATTCATCAAGGATACATACACCTCCAGGTTAGTGGCACAGCATGATACCTCTGAGATCATCCATGAGCAACTAACATCGGGCAAATCTGCAATGCAAATTGTAGCCTGCTACAGATCACCCTCCATGACCCAGGACCACCACTCCACCTTTCTGGAGACACTGGAAAAATGAAGGTCCTACCAAACACCCTGATATTGGATGATTTCAATTACCCTCCCATTCACTGGGAAAACTACTTGAGTACAAATTCCCAGGCCAAGCGCTTCCTGTAATTCATCAACTCAAATGCCCTGGATCAGCTGGTAAACTCCCCTACCAGAGGTGAAAACATATTGGACCTGGTCATCACCAACAGGGGCGACAGGTGTTCCACACTGGAGGTCAACCCATCACTGGTTAGATCAGACCATAAACTAATCACTCTGGATGTCCACACCCCACCACCACCCCCAACTAAGGAAACCACAGTAAAAAACTTTTCTAAAGCAAACTTCACCTTACTTAAGACAGAGGTGGTAAGTTTCACAGCCCCCACGCTAAAGGATAATGCTGCCCAAGATGCAGAAACCTTTACAAATGCACTCTATGAGCACCTACAAGGATGCATGGATCATACCATCCCTAGCAAAACCAAGACTCACTCCTCTAAGAGAAGGAAACCAGTTTGGTAGACCCCTGTAATAAACAGGCTATACAACAGAAGGAGGAAACTAGTTCAGAAAAAAAGCAAATCCCAAGAAGGAAAGACATCAGTATCAGTAAGAAACTGAGGTCCCTCATGAAATCATCCAAGGCTAACTTTGAAAGAAAAATAGCCAAGGATTCAAAAGATAACCACAAAGCCTTCTTTAGTTATGTTAAGAATCTAAGTGGCAACTCGCAGATATGCACTGAACTAGTGCAAAATAGCACAAAATATACTGAACCTACTGATATTGCCAACATCTGGGCAGATAGATTCAGTGCAAACTTCACCCCCTCTCACCTCCAAAAGGGCCTAAAACAATACCGGAAAAGCGTAGTGTCCCAAAAATCATAGACGCACAGGTAAAAACAGCCCTTTCAAAAGCCAAAAACACAGCGTCAATGAGACCAGATGGTGTCCCAGGCTGCATCTTGCACGAACTACAGAACAAACTTACCCCCCACCTAAACACGCTGTTCAACCGCAGCCTCTCTACAAGCTACATGCCCATAGAATGGCGCACAGCAACGGTTATTCCTCTCCACAAAGGAGGGGCCACAATTGGCCCTGTTAACTATTGATCCATAAGCCTGACTAGTCTGGTCTGCAAGGTTATGGAGCGCAACATCATGGAACTCATTAACAAAGACATTGGGAAACTCCAAACACTTGACCGGACCCAGTTCGGCTTTGTTAAGGGCAGAGCATGCCTACTAACCCTGGTGGACTTCTTTGAGACAGTCACTAAGGCCATAGACGAGGGAAAGGTGGTTCACACAGCCTACCCTGACCTCGCCAAGGCTTTCAACACCATTCCACACTCGGGTATTACAGAAAAACTCACCAGCCTGAACAGAAACCCCTACGTCATGAGATGGGTTGCCAACTGGCTTACAGACAGAACTCACATGGTAAGAATAGTGGGCTCCAGGTCTGACTCTAAACCAGTCACAAGTGGTGTCCTGCAAGGCTCGGTCCTGGGACCCCTACTGTTCGACATATACTTGTCAGAAGTACAGGCAAACACAGGATGACTATGGCTAACCAAGCTCACCGATGACTGCAAACTGGGAGCCATAATTGACTCTCCAGCTGACACAGACATCCTCCAAAAGGGGCCTTACTGAGACGGACACCTGGTGTCAAAGTCATGGCCTCAAGCTAAATGCCAAAAAATGCATAGTCATCCCATTTGGGAAAAACAAAATACCCATAAATTACCACATAGGTGGCAGCCCCCTTAATACAGAAGAGGTAATAAGAGATCTGGGGACCCAGGTAGATAGTAATCTCTCCTTTGACATTCATATTGCCAAAGTAGTTAGGAAATCCTTCTGTGTGGCCCATCTAATTACTAAAGGGTTCGCATCTAGAAATAAAGAGGTTATAGTTCCCCTCTACTCGTCACTCATTAGACCCATCATAGAGTACAATGCCCCATTTGGGATGTACCTCACAAGACACTTCCAACAGCTGGAAAGACCACAAAAGTACCTCACCAAGAGGATTACTTGTCTCAAACATATATTCTATGCAGCCCGATTGAAAAAACTCCGGCTGTACTCAGTGGCATATCACTTACTCAGAGGTGTTCTCTGCCTGACTTACAAAGCCATGTCCAACTCAGAATTGATGGACATGCTCCACCTAATGAAATCCAAGTCACTGCGAGCCATGTGCTCTAGTGTGCTAAACCTTACCACAACAATAAATAGAACATGCCTGAGGGATCGATTCCTATCACAGAGACTCCCCATGCTTTGGAACAAAATTCTAAATTACATCAGGCAGAGCCCCTCACTAACACTCTTCAAGAGAAACCTTGACGAGTGGATGGGTAACAGAAAATACACCCCTGGGATCACTTCATTGGCTCTGCCTGACAGAGGATCAGTTAATTAATCAATTGGGCAGTGAAAGTCGACACACTCTGGCTAGGCTTATAAATGCCCTTGGGCAGATAGCCTAGTACCTACCTATGAACCTATGAACCTATAATAATAGTCAACTGATATCTCTCCATACCAACTTTTCATCCCAATTTGAAAGATGCACTAGAGTTGAATAGCTGCTTGTTTTTCTGACTGCTTTAGTACAATGCTAGTAAAAGCATAATTGTCTGTGAATATCTAAGGTGTCCAATAAATACTCTCCTTTGTTGGAGTATTTTGAAAAAAAAGACAGGGAATGAATGGCTTGACTGAAACAAAATTCTGATGAAACCTTTGGCATAAAGGAAGGTTTTGTCGTAAAAGAAGCCCTATTCTTGTTGAAGACTGAGTATGGTGGAATGAAAGAGAGAACATGAAGCTATGACAGAGGCAATGGATACTAAAAAAAAGTCTTCCAAGACAAGCATTTCAAGTTAGAAGTAGAGGCTGACTTAAAACTGGAAAAAGTCAAGTCTCCTAGTGCCAAACTGAGTTCCCATTCAGAACTGGGGTCCCTAATAGGAGATCACAAGAGAAAGGCCTTGTAAATCTTTTGCATTGTTAGGGACAAAAAATTTAAACCGTCCTAAAAATTAGTGATGGTGGGTAAGTGGACCTCAGTGGTTGCCTAACTGAACCATGAGTCAAAAAGTGAAAGAAGAAATTGTAAGACTGAGGAAATTGAAACCAAGAAGCGATCCATTCCTGTTGCCATGCCCAAAAAAAGAACTTATGTACTCAGCATAACGTTCCATGTTTGTTGTCCATGATCTCGTCTTCTTTCTTGCTTCTACTCGGCTCCAACTCAGCCGCATTCTAAAGCTCGAGAGCTGCCACTGGCTCGAGGCTAGACCCTATCCCAACATGCACTATACTAAACATATATATATATATATATATATATATATATATATATATATATATATATATATATATATATATATATATATACACCTAGACAACAGTAATAGACTTTAAGCCTATACAATTCATGAGGCAGGAAGGGAATCATAGCACATATAGCCAAATACCAGATAATTTCTCTCAATCCTCCAGGAAGGGGGAAAGGGGGAGGGATGCAAGAAAGAAGGCAAGATCATGGACAACAAACATGGAATGTTATGGTGAGTACATAACTTCTTTATGTTATGTTGTCCCTATCTCACCTTCATTCTTGCTTGTTGGGACAGCATCACCAGCGCCTTCTTTCTCAGGTGTCTCAAGGGCATAAACTCTTCAGAACAGTAGAACCAAAATCCTGTTCTGAGAGGCCACATCTACCTTGTAATGAGTGATGAAGGTATGAAGATTAACCCAAGTAGCTGCCACACAAATTGAGTCCAAAGGCAGTATGGCTTGAAATGTAGTAGAGGTAGATAATGCTCTAGTGGAATGCCCTCAAATTTTCCAGGCAGTTGTTTGTGCTGTGAGCTATAAACAGAAGTGATGTCTGTAAGCCATTTCAATATGGTTACTTTTGACACTGAAATTCCTTTTCGGTTTTCTGAAAATGATATAAACAATTGGTTGAATCTTCTGAATTCTTTTGTCCTGTGCAAGTAGAAACATAACTGCCTATGAACATCCAGTTAGTGGAGTTTATATTCTGCCTTGTTGCCATGATTAGGGAGGAAAATGGGGAGTTCTACTGATTGATTTAAATCTGACTCCGAGCAAACTTTTGGTAGGAAGGAGGGATTGGTTCTGAGAGAAACTCTGTCTTTGTGAAACTTAAATAAGGGGGATGAATGGTGCGAGCCTGTAATTTTGATACCCTCCTAGCTGAGGTAATGGCAGTCAAGAAGATTGTTTTCCAAGTCAAGAACTTCAGAGAACAAGTAGCAGCCAGTTCAAAAGGAGGGAGAATCAAGGAAGCTAAGACTAAGTTTAGATCCCAAGGAGGAGGTGGTTCTCTTATTGGAGGTCTCAAGAGGATAGTACCTTTCAGCAAAGCTTTGTATAACCTGTGGGACATAATGTTAGAACCCATTTCTCCAACATGATAATTGTAAATAGCAGCCAGCTGAACTCGGATGCTGGCTGCAGCTGCCCCTTGGTTAAAAGTCTCAGTCAGAAATTCCAGGATCTTCGAAATGGGTGCAGCATAAGTGTCGATATGATTTTTGACTGCCCAACAAGAGAACCTCTTCCATTTGCTGGCATAAATCTTTCTAGTTGTAGATTTGTGAGAAGAGATCAAAATGTGTCATACTGCAGGGAAAATGTCAGGAAGCCTGGCTAAGACAGGAAGTGGAGAAACCAAGCTCTCAGCTTGAGGGTCTGAATAGAAGGGTGGAGCATTCCTGACTGATGCATCAGAAGATCTGGAACTGGGTCCAGGATCCAAGGCTCCTCCAGGAGCTGGGGCCATAGAAAGGTGAACCAAATTTGATGAGGCCACTAAGGGACAATGAGGATTAGTTTGCAACCCAGTGATTTTGCTTTCTGAAGAACTGTGGGTATTAGAGGAAAGGCATAGAGAAGCCCTGGGGGCCAACCATGAATAAGTACATCCCTCGGTGACCAGGGCAAAATAGCTTCTGCATTTGGTATTGATGGATGTGGCAAAAAGGTCGCAGCAAGGCTGGACCCACCTGCGAAAAATTTGATTTGCAATTTCCTGCTTCAGGGACCACTCATGTGGAATCAGAATTGCCCTGCTTAGCTTGTCTGCTATCATGTTGGATCTCCCTGGAATGTGCACTGCAATCAGAAAGCACTGAGAAGACACCACCCACTGCCATACACTTTGGGCCTCTCGACACAAGGGGTAAGATCTGGTTCTGCCTTGCTTGTTGATGTACCACACTATGGACATGTTGTCTGTTTGAATTGCAGTTGTCCCCGTAGGTAGAGAGCCCTGGAGTGCTTGCAATGCCAGAAGCACCACTCTCATCTCCAGGACATTGATGTGCAAGTGTTACTCGTGTTGCTGCCAAGTTCCTTGAACAGTCTATCCCAGATAATGCCCCCCCCCCACCCTATCTGTGAAGCATCCATGGTCACTCTGGCTACTGGTTGGGGAAGGATGAATGACCTGTCTATTGTTACATGCGTAGACTGAAGCCACCATTGTAGATCCTTTTTGCAGGTCTCTGTGATGAGAATTTCATGTGACATGGGTAGATTCTGCATGGACCATTGAGCAAATAGAAGCCACTGCAATATCCTCATATGGAAGCGTGCCAAGTAAACTAGTGTTATTGCTACCACCCTTGAGCCTAGCAATTTGAGAACAAATATTCCTTGAATCTTCTTTCTCCTGATCAAGATTGACACCTGATGTTGTATGGTTGACACTCTCTCCTGAGGCACTTTTGCTATCATGTCTATTGTATTTAAATCTGCTCCTATAAATGTAATATGTTGACAGAGCAACAAGGCAGATTTTGTGTAGTTTATAGTGATGCCTAGCTCTAAGCAGAGATGAATTGGGGTGTCCCTTGCCCTGATTAGTCAATGCTCAGTGGTAGCATTAAGGAGCCAGTCATCTAGATATGGAAACAGCCAGAATCCTAGACACCTCATGTGAGCTGTAACTACTGCAATACATTTGGTGAACACTCTGGAGACTGTAGTGAGACCAAAGGGCAGAGCTCTGAACTGGTAATGACTGGCTCCCAGCCAGAAGCGTAGATATCTCCTGGATCACCTGTTCATCTTGATGTGGTAGTACACATCCTGGAGATTGATGGAGTACATCCAATTGTCCTTTCCTAGAAAAGGAAGAATGGACAGCAGTGTCACCATCTGGAACATTGTTTTCTTGACAGACTTGTTTGGTCTGCTGAGATCCAATATGGGCCTCCAGTCCCTGTTTTCTTTGGAACTAAAAAGAACCTTGAGTAAGTTCCGAATCCGATTTGGTCTGTGGAGACTTCTTGGATACCTCCTTTTTCTAGCAACCTTTGAACTTCTAGGTTTGCTTGATCCTGTAGATTGGGTGGCACATCAGGGATTGACTTTCATTTTCTGGGAGGAGGTGGCAGGGAGAAAGGAATACTGTATCCCCCAGATATTATCGACTGAACCCATGTGTCTTTTGTGATAATTTGCCAAGCTTCTGGGTACAGTGACAATCTCCCCCAACTGCCTCCAGAGCTAGACAGGCAGGCCTCCTTTCAGGAGTGCTGGAAGGGCCTGCCAAAGAACGTATCTCTGTTGCCATGATTCTGTATACCACCTCTGCTGCAAGGGCAGTGTCTCCCATTATTGTTTCCCCCTCTGCCCCTGGGGGAAAAGACATCATGTGCATCAGGCGAAGCTCCCTGGGATTTCCAGAACCACATTCTCCCACCTTTTTGATGTTTAGGATAAGGTCTAGTAGGTGTGGAGAAATTTACTCCCACAGCAGAGAGAGTTTTGCCATCTTGCTTGCACCTGGTAAGAGTCTCTTTTACCTTGGGCCCGAACAATGATGAGCCATCAAATGGGGCATTGGTAAAGAAGGACTTGAAGGGCTCCATGAACTTGCAAAGGTACATCCAGGAATGTCTCCGTAAGGCAATTCCTGTGCCTGCTGCCCTGCTCACTCCATCGGCTGTGTAAGAGATAAGCCGCATGGAGGAGTTGACTATAGAAGACAAGGTTGCAAGCTGGGAAGCAGTCTTGTCTGAAGCTCCCGCAGCTGTAGGATCCTGGAGAGTATCTCCCAGCTCTTTGAGGAGGTCTCTCTGGAGACGAGTGAAATGGGACAAATAATTCAGTGACTTAAGGGAAAAGGCCACTGATGAAAACACATGCTTCCCGTATCTGTCCACCGTACAGGACTCCATGTTCGCCGGATGGACAGAAGAAGTTTCTGCTAATTCCTTCTTTGTAGCTGCCACAACCACCATAGCATCAACTGGAACACCTTTAGTCAAGAAAATGTGTCCTCTGATGCTGTGATAAACTTATTGGGTCTCCTTGAAACTGGTTCCATAGATTCTGGAGAGCTCCACACCTTTCGACTGACCACCCCCATCAGCTGGTTGAAAGGAGGAGATGCCCAAGAGATGGAGGGTCAGGAGCTAAATGCCTCTAGATACATGGACTTTTCTTAGGAAGGGGAAAGGGATGTCCAGCCTCCACCTCTGCTTGAAGATTTACAGGATGTCTGAAAAACAGAAATCCTCCGAGGGGGAACATGGGGACCCTTCTGAGTCCTCCAAGTCCGTGTCAGATGTGAGAGACTCGGGGGAGTCTAAATGCTTCCACTTACAAGTCCTCTTCCAAGGGACCTCTTCAGAGGAGTACTCTGGGGAGGTTTTGGAAAAGGGGGGGGTCACCCAAGGAGGTGTCCTGTGGCATTGGTTCCCTATGTTTTGGATGGAGGGGTGGTATGGAGTTAGACACCAGCCCCGAAGGAGACAGAGCAGCTGAAGCCGAGGGTGGAGTGGTCTGGGAGGACAGCACACTCCTCATCACCTTGAAGGCACCACAATCCTGGCCAGAGAGAGTCTCCAGCTCCAAAGAGCCTGGAGATGTCCCACACACCAAGGGCAATGGCTCCATGGCTGATGTGGGTGCCAAACATACCTGCACTGAAGCCCCAAGTGGGAGTTTAAAATCTGACAGAAGTCTGATCTCGCTCTCTCCCCCCTGGAGGTGACAAGGAAGTGTTGGCCCCCAGATCCCTTGATAGAAGGTGTTATCAATGAGATCAGAGCAGATGTCGGAACCAAAAGACCGGTGGTTTCTGGATCTGACAGTTCCACAACAATGACTTCCATGCACTCTGGCTCCAAACTCAGGTGAGTTGAAGGAGGAATCGATGACAAAGTAAGTTGGGTAGTCGGCTCCACGTCCATATGGGCTGGGCTTGATAAAATTTTTGCCAAGGCTGGTGTCCTAAGTAACCTCTTCACAACCGTCTCCACATCATCATCTGAAAGGGTCCTGGATGATCGAGAGGAATGGGTGGACGACCAGTGACTTCCTGTCACAGACTGGAGCAGTGGAGACTGTGGTATGGAATGCACGGCTCCAAGGAGGGAGACCAGTTTCTTTTTTTGCTTCTTGGTTGATTCCAAAGACACTGGAGGAATCAAAGGAGATTGTATCTTGTAGGACTTGACTGACTTTGGATCTGACAAACTTGATTGTTTGTCTTGTCCCTTCAATGGTTCTGAGCTCGAGCCAATGAAGATGCTTTCTTGGAGGGCTTATCAGATTTGCCAGCCTGATTCCTTTCTGCAGATGCCTCAAAAGGCCCTTTAAGTAACCCTCTCAGAATTAACTTATTTTTCCACTCCTGCAGGACCCTAGAGATAAATCCATGACAAATGGAACAAGAGTCCTGCAGGTGAATGGCTCTCAGACAGTATGCGCAACTAGTATGACCATCGGTCAATGACATCTTCTGCGAGCAGGAATCGCATTTTTTGAATCCAGAAGACTTGGATTATTTTGATGACTCCTTGGACATGTCTGACATACAAAAGGAGAACCATATAACAGCCAACAACAGCAACTGAGAAAGAAATGGCCCAAACAGAGAAGTCAAGTTTTTTTTTTTGTTTTGTTTTAAAGGAAAAATGGGAGGGACAGAAGGAGGAGAGTCTCTAGGTTAAACGACAGCTCCTCTGACTGAGGAGATTCCTCTAACTTAAATGGTGAACTCCTTGGAAAAGGGGAGTAAAAGGGGGAAAAGCTCTCTAACTCAAACGGGATGAAATTAAAAGGCAGAAAACGAATCCTCTAACTGAAATGGATTTGTTAGGGACTAACAAAAGGGGAATTAGTAGGCTTGAGAGGGAAAACGACAACCTCATCAATAAACAGCAAAAACAGGGTAATAGATGCAAAGCACACTAGCACTTAGATTCTCCTAACAACAAGGAATAACTATAGATAAGAAATATCAAGATTTTTTACAAAATAAGAAGAAAAAAGTACAACTTAGCCTGAGCCAGTCACAAAGCAATCCCGAAGCTTCAAGTGGCAAATGAGATCTGGGTAATGAGCCAGTGGCAGCTCTCAGGCTTTAGAATGGGGCTGAGTCAGAACCGATTATCGTCTCTGAACCCAACAAGCAAGAATGAAGGTTAGAAAGGGACAACATAACATCAAATTTTTTCACTTGCCTTTGTAGAGTTTTCACAGAATTTTTTTCTGCTCAGATGAAATTATTTGGATCACTGTAGAAGTATGAGCTGGATCCTTGGCCAAAACTGAAACTGGAACCACATGGTCAGTTCAAGGGAAGGAATGCCCAGGTGAGGCTCACCTGATGGGTGGGATAGAAGATCTGGTTGAGGATGTAAAAAACAGGGCTGATACTTGATGTGAGGCCATGACAAGGAGAACCAAATTTGTCACAGCCAAAAGGGGAGGTATGAGGATTACTGAAGCCTTACACAGAAATGTTTCTGAAGAAATGTTGCCGTTAATCATAATGGTGGAAAGGCATAGAGAAATTCAAAAGGCCACCACTACATCAGAGCATTCCTCAGTGACTGTCCTTGTTGACAGATGAGGACAAAGTAGTGACTGTATTCGGTGCCGGTCAGTGATGCAGAAAGGACACAACAAGGTTGGCCCCAGTTGTAGTATCTCATATGACCCACAGATGGTTTGAGGGATCACTCATGAGCCATTACTATGCAATTGCTGAGCCATCTGCTAGATAGCTGGTTTGTCCAGAATGTGCATTACTACTAGAAAGCATTGTAAAGGTGTGGCCCTTTGCCATACTTTCATGGCTTCTCAATATAAAGGTTAAGATAGGATCACTCACTGCATGATGATGTACCAGACCACTGACATGTTGTCTGTGTGTATGGAGATCACACCCTGTGAAAGGTAGTCCTGTAAAATCTGCAACGCTAGAAGAACTGCCTTCATCTCTAGAATATTTATGTGAAGATTGGCCTCCTCTTGATTCCATGTTTCCTCAGCCATTCTCCCCTTAAAATGCACCAACCGTCACTTCACTAAGGTAATGCCCATGGTCCTCATGGCCTTTGGAAGGGGAAGGATGAAAGGTCCTCCTGCTGAAATGGTGGTTGCATCCTATCATCACTTTAATTATGAGCTGCAAACAGAGAAGAGACAGATTGGCGTGCTGATATAATCTACTGAATGAGACCACTGCATACTTAGAGTCCACCATCCTCAAATAAATCCGTGCATGAGGCTTGACAATTCATAATCTTGTGAGGTTTTGTGATGAATTTAGCTGAGACTTTTCTGTGTTCACAGAGTTCCCTAAGGACAGACATAAGTGAAATGAGCAAATAATCTCTGGCTGATATGATGGACTCCCTTCTTGCGGCAGCTAGGAGCAATTATCCAGGCATAAGAATATACAAATCCCTGTCAACTTCAGGTAGGCTGCAATAACTGCCATGCACTTGTTGAACATGTGAATGGGCTATGGTGAGACAAAAGAGCAGTACTTGGAATTGATCCTTTCTGGACTCTTGCATACTTTTTATATAGAGATAAGCATCCTAAAGATCAACATTCAAAATCCAGTTGTTTTCAAGTAGACAGGAATGAATGGCTTCCACTGTGACCATTTGGGAACTGTGTCTTTTTTTAAATATTTATTTAGGTTGCAAGAACTGGCATGAGATCCTTTCACAGCTTGAGAACTAAATATAATCTGGAATAATCTCCAGATTCTCTGTGGTCAGGTTAGTCTTCTGGGATTGTCCTTTTTTAGGAAATGTGTATTCTTTTTAGCTGCTGCCCTTTTCTGGTGGGGGTGGTACATTCTTGAGTGGCAGGTTGAAGGAATAACATAGCCTATTGATATTATGTTTATCACCGCATTGTCTCATGTGATGGCACATGTCTAGGTGATGAAGCAGTCTGCCTATGACTATCAACAGAAAGGAGCAGTCAGGCAACTACGCAAGGACACTGAGGTTAATTCCCAAAGGAAAAATGTCTGAAGCCCTGGCTTTTCAGACTCTATCTCCCTCTTAAATTGCTGTCCACAAAAGAGGGCCTCATCTGGTTTCATTGCCCCATCTGAAGAGACATCAAATAAAAAAAAACTCTGCAATTTCTTGCAATACAGGGCCTTAGATCACTTTGGTTCCTCGATAAGGAACCTTTGAGGGTTTCAAAGCACACTCGTAAGTCAGACAGTGTCTCCTCTTCCTGTTCATTCTTCAGGAATTTATCCTTCACTTTGGGTACAAACAGTGAAGACCCATCATAGGTTGCATTAATGAAGGATACCTTAAAGTTGCCAACAAAGTCTTATAAGTGAAACCAGGCATGGTGACTCAAGGTTATGCTTCAGCCTGCCACTCTAACCACTTCATTGGCAGGCTTATCCAATAGCTTCATGGAGTGGATATAAATTGTCAGCATAGTGGCTGAGACCCGAGCTGTTTCTGACTGTAAAAAGTGGCTGGTTTCTTCAAAGAGTCATGCTCCTTCTCAGCTAGGTCTCTTAGGAATCTGGTCATGGAAATAGTCCATCACTATGAGTATGAATATGCTCAAAGGTTAAACTCAGTTCTCCTTGCAATCCATTGTCCTAGACTTCTTATTAGGAGGATAAACCACTGCACCATCATAAGAAAAATTCGACTTAATGGCTGCTATCACAGAAATAGAGTCCACCAGAGGACACTTAGACCTGTGTGGTTAGTGCTTAGGTTGGCAAAGAATTTTGCCTTGTTTCCTTGGGATGCTTTCTGCCACAGTGGACTTCTGACATGCCCTTTCCACCTTCAAGTCCATCATAAGATTGGTGAGAGAGATTGTCCAGGTAAAGAGTTGGCAGATCTGAAAGTCTTAAAGAGTAAATCCTCTTCCAAGGAACATGAGTCTTTGGGCCAAGTACCAATATGGGGGGGTGGAGACCCTTTCCATTTATTGAGGTTGTATCTGCTGGGGGAGTTCATGTGCCTACTCTTACACATGTGTTTTCACTGTGGCTCTGGAGAGGACTCCTCTGATTAGCCTTCTGATTTCCCTGATTGTAGGATGGGTTGAGGTCCTCAGATATGTCCTGTCCCTTGAAAGGGTAATGAAGATGAAAGGTTGTAGACTGAACAGTGCCAAAGCATTAAGCTGAAACTAAATGAACATTTCCTGCCTGCATTGTAGAACTAGCTATCACCCTTTTCAACAAGTCAGTGCAGAATCCATCAGCATCAAAAACCTAACAATGGTACTATACCAACTTAAGTTGATATGGACATCAATGGTCACAAACACAGTGCCACTATACACCACTGGTCTTGACAGCTCTGATGTTGAGATTGGAGCCAAAACCTTAAACACTGATAAACCCCAGCACTAAAAAGGGTGCAGAGGACTTTATGTCAGAAAGTCTGGACTGTTACACAGTCAACATGTATGAAATCAGGATTGAGTGCATTGGATGCTGCACAGTCAACAAGTGATCCCGAGAAACTGGAAGGAACAGATTATATTAATTTTATGAAAACTCAGATAAGCAACTGGACTGGTGTTCCACAGCAGGATGTGTATGCTCCAAACTTGGCCATGAGAAAGAAGTCAAGACTCATATTAGTAAAGACGTAAACATATCAGCAGAAAGAGTTGAAACTAACAAAACTGTGACAGAAGGGCAAAGTATTAACAACTTGAGACAGTAGAGCATCTGTAGAAAATGTTATTCATTCTACACCAGGCAGAACAGAAGCAAATTTATCACAGCAATCAGTGAAAGTTGAGAGGGAGGTGTGAGCTTCAAGCTGCTCTATCCAGATGACTTCAGAATATTTGTCCAGGAGGATCAAAGTCATTTTTTGATACATTACAGGCTAAGGAGGAAATACAAAAGTTTGCCCAACAAAAAGTGAGCCATCAAGCAGAAGGGTACTCTGACCCTCATTCTTTTGATAATAAATAAAAAAAATTCCAATGAACCAAAGGAAAATGCTTGAGAAGCAGAAAAAAGCATAGGATGTGACTAGAAGAATTGGAAGTACCTTGGACTTGAACTGGAATCTGGGGTTAAGAGATTGAGATGAACAGGAAAAAGAGCAGCAACACTGAAACTCATGAATATATGTGAGATTATAAAGCATCAGTTGCATTTGTGAAATATAGCTTTAGAAGGAAAGAATGGAAAGATTAGATTTTTGTTTATATGGTTAAACTTGTGGGGAACTGAAAACTATATACCACACTAAATGTCATTAATGCTTAAAAGGACACAAAAAGGAAAGGGAAAAAAGTAACTGCAAGTAAAGCAATTTTTATTCTTATACTTATTTGTATAATATTTCATGATAAAAACTTCATGTTACATAGTAAAGCATTTTCCGTTATTGTTGTATGTGTTAAAGATACTAAAGCAAGAAAAGCACCTTTTTGTCTTCTTTTTTAGTTCAAAAAAATGTAGGCATTATAATGTAAAAACAGAATAAAGAATGAAGAGACTAAAGGCTGGACAAAAGCATGTTTAAGTTAATATGCTGTAATCTTGGGTTGTTGAGGTGGGAGGGTGGAGTATAAAAGTGCACAGACTATAATACAGTATATGTAGAGTTGATTTGTTTTATCCTGCTTTTGCATAGGTGGATATCTGGATTATGGTTCTTGGCTTAAAATAATAGCAAGTTTTTTGTGTAAGCAAGTAAATCAGAAAACACTGACTCTAATAACAAGTTTTCCTTTAGCAAATAAATGTTCAGTTTAAAATGAAATGTCTGCAGCTGAGGGCAGCTATACATTTTGTTCTTATGTTTTCACAGAGACAAGTTGACTACAAGGGCAGTCAATGAAAGCCAGAGCACATTTTTAAGGCTAAAAGTTAATGTTTTCTGAAAGCATATAAGATGTTTTTACATCTCAGAAGGGAATGAAGATAAGAGAAGAACATGCAGTCATTAGTGTAAGAAGGAGGGCAGACTGTAGAGTGTGCCTAAACATGGATAATCTTAATTTATTTAAGGTAAAAACTGTGTGTGCAGCTGCCTATTTGAGACAATTATTCCTCTCAGGACAATTAAAGTTCATTATTTGAAGATTTGCATAGTCTTACGTGTTTGTTTTAAGTTAGTAGGTTATGGGGACTTCTGGAGAGGTTGAGGGTTTTCATTTAAACAAAAAGTCTTGTAAAATGTGGCAAAGGTTTAATGGAGATGAGAAGAATAAATAAGTAAAAGATCAATCTGACAAACATCAGTGTCTGTATTTAACACAAAGGCTGGAAATATATATTTTTAAAAAAGTGTCATATATAATAAGTGGAAATAATAACTTCTTATGCTAATGGATACACTATCCATATTATTTTGTGATGTGAATGGCCTCATAGGTACAGACAAAAAGGAAAGAATACTGCATTATATTAAGAAAAGCAGAGTACAAATAGCAATCCTACAGGAGGCACATTTGGAAAGTTAGCATTTGCATTTGATAAAGAAAGGATTTAAAGAGGATATTCAGCAGAGTTTCAGGGACAAAGCAAAAGTGGAGCACTTATACTAATTGCTGGTATACAAGTACCATTAGTGATAAAAGAGAGGGGGGAGTAATAACGACAGATTTGTAGTATTAAGGGACTACTGGCAAGGGGGAAGAATTACACTAGCATGTATTTATATTCCACCTAAAACTGGTATTATGGAATGTGACTGCTTCTCATTAACCCAGGGCAGTAATTGAGGAGCCTCAATCCTCACTACTGACACTGGTGAGAGATGGTCACTAAAAGACAGAATGAATTTACACAGTATTTTCAGATACAGATCTCCTTGCAATCCATTGTCCTAGACTCCTTATTAGGAGGGTAAACCACTGCACCATCATCAGATAAATTCTACTTAATGGCTGCTATCACAGGAATGGAGTCCACCAGAGGACACTTGCACCTGTGTGGTCAGTGTTTAGGTTGGCAAATAATTTTGTCTGGGTTCCTTGGGATGGATTCTGCTATAATAGACTTCTGACATGCCCTTTCCACCTCCAGGTCCATCATGCAATTGGTAAGAGAGATTGTCCAGGTGAAGAGTGGGCAGATCTGAAAGTCTTAAAGAGTAAATCCTCTTCCAAGGAACATGAGTCTTTGGGCCAAGTACCAATATGCTGCATTAATTTTAAGATTTTATCAAGCAGGAGGGGGGACCCTTTCCATTCATTGAGGTAGTATCTGCTGGGGGAGTTCATGTGCCTACTCTTTCACATGTGTTTTCACGATGGCTCTGGAGAGGACTCCGCTGATTAGCCTTCTGATTTCCCCTGATTGTAGGATGGGTTGAGGGCCTCAGATATGTCCTGTCCCTTGGAAGGGTGATGAGGATGAAAGGTTGTAGACTGAACAGTGCCAAAGGATCAAGCTGAAACTAATGGAGCATTTCCTGCCTGCATTGTAGAACTAGCTATCATCCTTCTCAACAAGTCAATGCAGAATCTATCAGCATCAAAAACCTATGTAATGGTACTATGTCAACTTAAGTGGATATGGACATCAATGGTCACAAACACAGAGCCACTGACACCAGTGGTCTGGACAGCTCTGATGTTGAGATTGGAGCCAAAACCTTAATCACTAATAAACCCCAGCACTAAAAAAGGTGCAGAGGACTCCATGTCAGAAGGTCTGGACTGATACACAGTCAACGTGGATGAAATCAGGATTGAGTGCATTGGATGCTACACAGTCAACATCAGGTGATCCAGTCCTACCTGTGCCAAAGGAATGGAACATCCTCTGCTCTCCTCTTTTTTTCTTTTCATTTCTTTCCTTTTGATTTTTTTTTTTTGTTGTTGTTTTTTTGTTTTTTTATCTGTTCAAATTCCTTCTTATGTAACTGGAACATATTAAAACCAATGCTATTTGATGCTGTGACAAAGGGGGATACTGCCAACAGAGCAGTCTGTATTCTGTCTTTGATCTGACAACAACAAGAAGATCCATTCACCACAGCTGCCTTGCCATTAAGTAAGTTAACTAGGGTATAGTAATTCTCTTAGATTCAGTCAGGAATATAATGAAGCTTAGTTTAGATATTTTCTTTATTTATTTGAGACTGTCCCACAATGTTGTTTTAAATAGTTCCTATGATTTTGAACTCTGATGTCACTGTGGATAAATATTTAGAATTGTCTTGTTCTTTTATTATTTATTATTAAATATATTTAAACCATTCATTTTGGCTTATTTGTATAGAGATATTTAAGATTTGAGAGTACTTGCATATTTATTTGGTGACACTGTGGGCCACTCCTAATAGTTTTGCTCTTGGTCAAACTACCATTTGTGATAATATTAATAATACACAGTAATACTGGACACCCTTTGTTAAGGGCCTTAAAGTAGCTGATAAGGAGTTGGCTGGTGACAGTTATAACTACCTTATAGTCTGGGCAAAAGGGGGCATAGCTAGTAAACCTGTGCCAGCCTTTCCCAGGTGTGTGTGTGTGTGTGTGTGTGTGTGTGTGTGTGTGTGTGTGTGTGTGTGTGTGTGTGTGTGTGTGTGTGTGAGTGTGTGCTTGTGCACCTGTGCACGTGCGCGTGCGTGTGTGTGTGTGTGTGTGTGTGTGTGTGTGTGTGTGTGTGTGTGTGTGTGTGTGTGTGTGTGTGTGTGTGTGTGTGTGTGTGTGTATGTGTATGTGCATGTGTATGTGTATGTGTGTGTGTGTGTGTGTGTGTGTGTGTGTGTGTGTGTGTGTGTGTGTGTGTGTGTGTGTGTGTGTGTGTGTGAATCAAGCCTCAAAGTGTGTGTGTATCAGCTACTTGGGCAGTGACACAAAGCACTGGTTGGACAGAGAGGGTGCTGGAGGTCTTCGACTGGCCACTCAGCTGAAATCCCAACTCTATAGCTGTGCCAGTGGGGAGTCTTACTGGGGATCTGGAGAAAGAAGGAGAAACCAGCCCCAGACTGGCTGTGGTCTCTGTTTGCTCTTAGGGGAAATTGCACTTGATGCAGAGAGCTGTATCTGGGAATACTGTGTGTGCACTAATCATTCTCCCAGTGAACGTCCCCCACTGTTGCCAGTGGTGAGGATTGAGACTCCTTGATTACTGGTCCAGTGGTGGATCATCACAGATGTCTCCATCTCTCTCACTTCAACAGACTAGTCCCTATCTGAGTAAAAATTGTGAACTCAAACCCTGTACTTTGACTAACTAAAGAAACTAAAAACAGTATGCTTCAAAGTGCCACATCCTGTAAAGACTAGCATAAAAGCAGAACACAAAATACATTTCATACATGTATGCATTTCAGAAACCTTGTTAATAACCACATTAAAATGGATAAACAAACATATTATACCAATATAAAGACAAAAAAAAAATCCAAAACTTTCTTGCTCAGTACTTAACATATCAATGCATCCTGGCCAAGCTACCACACCCTTTCCTCAACTTCTAACACAACTGACTCAGTACCATCTCAATTAAACTCCTATTTTATACACACAATATTATCTCTTTATTAATAATAATAAAAATAATCTGTCCCTCTCCTCCCATCCTCCAATAACCATTAAGTTCTTAGTGTTCTCAACAAAGTCTAATAACTCAGCATGAGACTCTCACTATGCTTCCGTTATGTATTTAAACTCTAGAACACCACCCCAATATACCTAAAACAAATCAAGAAACTTTCTGCCTTCAAGTCCTTACTAAAACAACACCTAAACTACATGTGGTCATGTACACGCCCTTCAGTGAGGTATCTCTATTTTCCTTTTTCACTACATATCCACTGTCCCTTTATAATCACTATCCTCTTCTGTACAGATAACTTTTCTAACACTCTTCCTTAGTTTCCTTCCTTCTTTAACCCCCACTTTACATTTTCATTTCATTCTGTGCTTCCCACTTTATCCACCTCCTTCAAATACTCTCCACCACTCTCTTATAACCACGTTCTATGTCAGTAAGTGCCCTAGAATATTGTTGTTCTTAACTCCACTACCCTTGACTCATCAGCTGTACAATGCCTATTTCCCTCTGCTAGCTTAAACTATATACCTACCAACTAATGTTTCACACTGCTTAATTCAGTTTCATTTATAACTAACATCTATACTGTAACTTTCATTATCTATATCTTACAAGTCATGTCTTATGCATGCTTATCACATATATTGCACACGAACCGTTTGCATACCAAGTGTTTCATAATGTATAATGTCACCACAGGAGAAATACCTATTTTGTCTTTGTATACTGTCACTAAAGAACAATTACCTGTTTGTATATAGATGTCTTAAGAACTATCAATGTAATATATCTTTGTAAAAAAATGTTTTGCTATGAGTATCTTAAATGTATTTGCTGGAGCTTTTCTCCCTGAGCCTCCACTGAAAATGAGCTTTGCCCAGTCAGGCTTTTCTGGTAAACAAAGACAAATAAATAAATACATTCTCATTGTCTTTCTCTGCATCATTGTTTTGAAATGAAGAGGGTAGAAGACCTTTAAGAATTAACTTAATCTTTCATTTCTTTAAGGATCAAGGACCAAAGACCTTACAGTTGTTCCAAGAAGTAGACAGATGTTTCCAGCCTTGGGCATATCATGCACAACTCATGGGTATCCTGGTGTAGGATATTCTGCCTAAACTGCGGACACTTCCTGAAGCATTTGTCCATCTCTAAAACAGCTACTCAACTCTGAAATATTAACAAGGGCAAATAATTTAATTCCACTACATCCTAAAATCACAATTAGTAGTAACAACAACAATAACAACAACCATAAAACAGCAGTAACAAAAATAATAACTCAAATGCTACAACAATGATTGAGAAGCTGAAGAAAAGTGACTGTCTGAAAGCTCCCAGCTACAACAAAAGGAAGGAGCAAACAAAGAGTTTTTTTGTACGTTTCTTAATAAGAAATAAAAATAATGAAAGCCAAGAGAAACTATATCAGACTGACAAAATGTTGATATGTAATCCATTTATTTGTGGAGTGCTACAGATATGTATAATCACTAAAGCAGCAAATGAGAGGAGACAGGTGCATTATGGGAGTAGGGATGGAGCTTGAGTGATTTGAGTGGTCTATTTATTGAACTGGAACAGTGTTGTGCCACTGATCCCATCAGCTGAAGTAAATGGATGGGTAATGTAAGATCTTTCATTATTGATAGATTATGCAAATTATGTTAGTAAGAATAAGATATGGGTTCAGAAAATAATGAAAGTCTTGAAGGATGTTTGAGAGAACTGGGATTAAACGTGAGTGAGGATAAATGTAAAGGATATGGATGAAAAGAGGAATAGGGATAGTTCAAATTTATTTATTTCATAATGAAAGAGGTGGCGGTCTTAAGAGTAAGGGTTTTTGGAGATTAAGTGATGAAGAAGCAATGGAGTAAATTATTAAGGAATATTTTCTATACTTGGAAAGTAGTATGATGGTGCAGCGGTTAGCTTTGTCACTTCACAGCAAGAGGGTCTCTGGTTCAATTTTCAGCTGGGGTGCTTTCTGTGCAGTCTGCATGTCCTCCCTGCTGCCACGTGGGTGTCCTCTGGGTGCTCTGGTTTCCTCCCACATTCCAAAGACATGCAGTAGGTGGATTGAACACTCTAAATTGGCCTTAGGTGAGAGTGTGTGTGTACGAGTGAGTGGTAAGAATGAACTACAGAGGCAGGGCTAGAAACCTGGCAGTGTAAACCTTGGCTTGTGATGATTGTCACAGTGTGCGAGTGAATGGTAAGAATGAAGTACTGTGGCAGGGCTAGTCACCTGGTGGTGTAAACCTTGGCTTGAGATGATTGTCACTGCTGAAGTGACACTCTGACCCCATGTACAAAATGGGAAAGGGGGTTGAGGATGGATGGATGGAGTTTCTATACTTAGAAACAGTATCTAACATTTAAAATAAGGTGTATCTGATACATTCAGTAATTTTTAGGGAAACTTAATTATGTGGGAGGAATCTTTATGTTGCCTAATGATTTTGAGAAACTGCTGTTTGAAGTAGTATTTACACTGATATGAGTATCAAAATTTAACTTAGTAAAGAGGTGTGTTGTGCATAATAAGAGACACAATAGAGACTTACACTTAATTCATCTCCATTTTTTTTTTTTTTTTGCAAAAAACAGCATGTATTCTGGCTGTTATCAAATATCTATGAAGAAAGACAGATGGAGGTGAGTAAGGTGTTGAGAGCAAAGTAGTACACATTTTATTTTCGAGAGTGTACCCTTACAAAAAGAAAATTAGGTAATGGAGGAGAGGAAGTGAAGGCATACACTGTGGTAATAAAGGAATGGGGACTGCAATATGACAAACAAAAATAATTGACATAAAATATAATGAAAAAAAATTACTGGACTGATCCAGTGTAAGGTCTGGAGGGAGCAGATAGGAAGAGCAATAAAAAGTAGAGGAAAAAAAGAATTGTAAAAGTGAGAAAGTATGAAGAGTTTATATGTTGGTTAGTAATGAATAAGCTTTTCTGTAAAGGCAAACATATATAAACAATATGAAGACAGGAGATGTAACATTTATGGTGAAGGAGAGACAATAAGGTAAATGATATGTGTCTGGAAAATGAATATGTAATTATGTATTATATTTATTTTTTTATTTGAAGTGCAAATCAATTTTGATATTTTTTATTAAATAAAGCCCCCTACTCTTTTTGATGAGTGCTGTGGGATCATTTACATTGACCTTTGCTTCCACAGACTCAGGTAGATGGGACTTTGGTTTGACATCTCATTCAAAGGATGAAACATTGAAGTATGCAGCACCCACTTATCCTGCACCATGGTGTCATTATTAGAAAAATGAATCCAAACACTAGCTTGGGAAGAGAATGCACAGTCTTCTGTTCATCCAGCCACAAGGGGGTCATCAGCTATGGTTCCAAGGCATATCCTGCACTTGCAATAAATGTATCCAAAGCATTTGGCAGAGTAGATTACTATCTTCTCTTTGTGCCCATATTTAAATTTTGTTTTCCTCAAAGATGAATAAATTAAATCAAAGTTCTATACTTAAATCCCTCTACCCAACTTTCAGACAGCTGTTGCCTTTCAACACCTATATTTATAAAAATGAAACTCAGTCTGGCTTTCTCTTTCTCCCTATTGTTTTTAACATCTATACCAAGCCATTATTTATATACAGATTACTCACTTATTTAATTTCCAACCTGTAGTGATATTTTTCCAGACAATGAGAATATATATTTCCAACATCCCTCCTCTGACATTTCCAAATCTTTGAATATTGTGTTGTGACATGCCTTGATGCTGATTATCTATGTATCAGGGTTGGCATAGAGCCAATATGTCAGGGAAGGGGCTGTATAGTAAATTATTGTAACTGTAGTAATGGCAGCAATCATGTTACTTAAGTGTTACAACTGTCACTACACTTGATTGGAAATACCCACAGATTATAAATAACAGAGAACAAAATGTATTTTGTTCTACTTGCTGGTAACAACATAAAAACAAAATCTGTTTTGTTCTGCTCACTGGTAACAATACATATCATTGCGATCTTATAAGTACATTCAAATGGCTACTAATAACAGCCAGATCAGCATTCATACTTGGCACTATGATTTATAAAATGATCCGCCACATGCACTGCCTCCCTCTCAGATCTAAACTAGCCATTAAAAACCATGTATACTCTCAGGCAAACCAATGAGGCAGGCATTACCATCCTCAGACCTCATTTTAAAATAGCTGTAGGTGAAAGAGCATTTGCTAAAATAGTGCTGCAATAAGGAACCACATCCCAAATAATATATTATCCCAGAAAATGTTAGAAGCAATCAAAATCAGTTTAAAAGAACATCTTCAGCAAGAAACTATCTGCAGCTACTTTTGTAACATAGGATAAATGCTCCTTCTCTACTAACTAGTTACTACTTAACAACTCGATATACTGCATTACACTTAAACCTGTATGAACAAGTTTCATTACAATGTATATACTGTAAATAAATTGTAAATAGTGCAGTTAATCACTAGTGTAATTCAATGTTAATACCTTCAGAAGTGCTATTTTATTGTCTATTTCACTGTCCTCATTACTTACTAATACCTGTAATAATAATAATATTCCCTGCATTGCTGAATATTTGCTTTACTGTTCTAATTGTAAATTAGTACAAATTTCTTTGTGTATCACTTGTGCTCAGTCTGACCCCAGGTTGTGGCTAAAAAGGATCAGGAGACTAGCCCACCTACCATGTTAACAAATTGCAAGTATATATATAAATAAATGATCTCTATACATGTGATCACGTGACTAATGCAAGAATCACACTGGGGTGGCATCCTCAAGGCTGTGCATTTTCATTTGTGCAATGATATGCCTCATAGCTGCAACACTGGCACAGTGAGCAGGTCACAAACAGCCAATGCAGGAGTAGACCAACTCAGTTTATCATATAAAAGGGAAGAAAAGAGGGAGATAGTCAAGACAGAAATAGGGCAACCAAAAGAGCATACACAGAGGTAGCCCTAAGGGAAGATAGCTGGGGAAGGAAGGCAGTTGTTTTTTGTGAGACTTGTGACAGTTTTCTATTTCACAAGAATGATGGTATAGAGGGATTGTATCAAGGAGCATGTGCAGGGAGGAAGGAGGGAATAGAGAAGGAAGCAGGGGAAGGCAAACATAAAATACAGACAGATACACAAAAGGGAGGTAGGGACACGAGAGGTGCAACAGAGGACAGACAGAGAGTGAACAACTAGTGAAGGGAAGATTAAACAACAAACAAGGCATGGGAAGTGACACAAAAGAAGGGGGGGACTATGATGATGGATAGGGTGGAATATGGAGTGTCTGCCTGACTAGTCATGGGAGAATCCACCAAGACATCAGTCACCTCTGTGGCTGACATCAAGGGTAGGCCACATCCCTCCTGGTCTGATGGATGGAAATGGTAAGCTTTGTGAGTCTGTCAGCTGAACAAAGTGATTGGCTATAGTCCCTGTGCAGACATCCAACTGCCAGCCCACCTTGGTCATGTCCAGCCATCACACCTGCTGCCGGATGACTCAAGTGTAAACCTACAAACCACTCCCACATGAAAAACTTCTGCCACATGCAGAGATGTAGCCATGGAGGCCACTAGAGAGCCTTTCAGGTCACTTTCTATGGAGTAACTTTTTTCCCACTGCAGACAGATAGGCCTGGTGACAACTGTAATATAACACCATGCACATTAGCTGTTGCCGACCCAGCTGCCAGGTCACTTACTTCAGAGTAATTTTTGTCCCACTGGAGACAGACAGACAGACATACAGACCTGGTGACAACTGGTGATATAATAGCATGTATATTAGCTATTGCAGACCCAGATGGCAACTTCCACCCTTCATCCTTCACCACAGCTCACCATTTTGAAAACAGGAAACAGAGAAAAAGACAAAAAGAAAATACAGCATATTGATTAGCACACATGGGTAGAGTGTGAGTCAGGTAATGTCTGATACAGCCTGTGTGTGTTAAGGCATACTTCAGTTTTATTCTGCGTTCTCCTTTTCATGGCTCATAGTTGTGGACCACATGCTGCCTCTTTGCCGTTGTTACACCTTACTGATCCCACCTCTGCCTCACATGGGGTTCCAGTGCAGCCATTTTCTCCAATGATTCTTTGCTTGATGTCTACTCTGCTGCTGCCCCAGGCTACTCATGACCACACTGTGATGTCCCAATGTTCTATCTATTTGCGTACTACCATCATGTGCAACAGATGACAGACCACAAGTGACTTACTGCATGTCTCAGGTACATACAACAGTGCACTATCAGAGTATGCAAGCAGTGTAAGTAAGCCATCAGGAGTCTGAGCAAGCATTCAATGGCATGTTATGTGTGGGATAGCATGTTACTGTATACTGTCTCTGCCATGGTCTAGGGATGAAACTTCAGATGGGGACATCAGCCGTGTTTCTAAGGTACATCCCGCATCACCTGCAGCACTCAACAGGGGTCACCATTATAAGTGGTTTATAACCTATGTCCATGAGAACAGCATATGCAGATGACCATAACTGGTACTGTGTGCTCCTACCAAGTAGATGACTCCGAAAAATCAACCTGCATGAAATGCTGGTAGTGTTTACATGAGCGTCAGATTTAAGAATTGTGAGAACTGCCTGGATAATGCATAGAGACATTATGTATAATATCCTATGCAGTGCATACCACCTGGCAGTGGGAGTAGATGCCCCCCTAGTAGATATACTAGGTGTCATGTGGAATAGATGGAGTGTTGTTGGCAATGTGGTGTGGTTAGTCAGTCTCAGGACCTCAGGGATATGGAGTGTGTCACAGAATGCCCACATAGTGGGTTGTTCTCCACTATTCTCTGTGGAAACCATATCTACCCCTCCATATGATGCAGCATCGTGTTATGGGACTTGTTTAAGAGTTGTGAAACAAACACTTGCAAATCACCCTAACATTTCATCTATCATATGCTGAAAAGTCCCCATAGCAAGAATGGTTAAATGCACCCAAACCTTCATGTGCACAGGGATAGGCATTCCATGCATTCCCCCTGACTCCATGTGTGGGCAGATACAGGACTACTAACTCCTGTATGGTATTTCAGTCCACATAGTAGTGGTCAGCAATGTCCTGGTCATGGAGACTATGGTATGTCCTTCAATGGCAGACCCATCTGTGCGGCAGAGGATGAAGACATGCAAAATCATGGGTAATGGATCTAAAAGTGCCCAATAACACGTTGTTTTGCTAATGCTGATGTTATCATAATAGGAGTGAATGTCCTGTGTACCAGTAAATCATGGCATTCAGAATAGCTGATCATCGCAGTTCTCTGTACTAAATATATCCCATTATATCTTTCTACTATGTCTCCTTTCATAACTTGCATTTGCATATTCATTAGTATGTTAACATTAAGTTTCATGCCATTATGGAATTTATTTGTTGACCATGCTATTTCTTTGTCAAAGCAGTCACATTACACTCAAGTTATGGCCAAAATAATGCATATTTTACTACATCCAGCAGAGCTGCTTACTTTTCTTGTGACCCTGCAACATGCTTGGGATATTTTCCTGATGATCCTGCATCATGCTTGGAATGCTTTCCTTATGATCCTGCAACATGCTTGGGATTCTCTGCCAACAGTGCAGATTTACTGCACAGGTCTGCTGGTCAGCTTAATTCAGCTGGGACTCATCAAAGACAAGTTGCCACGGTGATTTGCCATTCTACATCTCACATCATATCAGAATGACAGTGATAGCCAACTATTACTTTATTTACTGTTCTCATAGGTCAGTTGTTTCTGTTACTACTCAGTTGGTCAAAATACAAATGCTATGTCCTGAATTGGCTTTACTAATATGGCCATGAAGTATCACAACCTGCAAACTTTTACAAAAAGTTAAAAACTCAAACTCAAATGATAAAAGACATTGGAGCATAATTATAAAAGTTATTCTGCGGGTATTATTTACCTGGGGAAAAAAACTGAAACTACTTCCAGGCATCAATATACAGATTATTGTCCCAGTGATACATCTTGTTTATACTGTTTACCGGCTCTACATTTATTCTGTAATGGCTGCATCAACTGTATTTCATGTAACTGCATGTATTAGTATTCAGTTAGTAATCCCTGTATTTATAATTTACAATTAGTTCATAAATACTGTAAAATGTGCATAGATATTGGACTGCTTTGTCTGTGGCCTTGTTATTTGATTTTTTTTCTATATGTAACCTTTGGTTGCATTTATTACAACTTTACTGAAAAAAAAAGATTTGATAAAAAAGAAGTAACTGATGAATCATTTATTTTGCATATGATGTTTTTGCTGTTATGCTGTAAACTTGCAAACATCTCGCAATAGCTTCATATATGGCACATTATTTTTTATCCTCTGTGCAACTCAACATGTATCTTGCTAGTTCTTTATGTTCACAACCTCTTACATTACTAGTTGTTTCCTCTTTTTGTTCATAATTGCTTGTTTGTCTTTTCTTAACATAATCAGCTGATAATAAATCTGCAAAGATCTCTTTGCCAGCATAGCATACCCTTGCACCATCCACCTCACCATATAATATTTATTTTATTTTGTGTTTCATTTAGCTGCAAGAGCAACGTAAACCATATTCTGAACTTACTTGCTATTACATATCTGGTGTGATATTTGGACTGTGAACTTTCCTGATTTGTTGAGTTTCTTCATAACTTTTTCTACTTGCTGACTCCCATTAAATAATCTGAAAAGTTAGTTGTTTGCTAGAATGACTGCATTGTGACTTTAATTCATTTGATGATGTTATGCTAGTTTTCTCACTGAATCACTGGAGATCCCCCCACTGCAAACGGGTATTGGTCACTTGCTTTATCAGTGTGAATAACACCAATGCATGCATATATAAATAAAGTGAAGGCATACAGGCTAGTATCAAAAATAACTTTCCACTGTTTTTGAAAAGCATGCATAGGCAAATAATTCCCTCATCCTGATAACCTAGGGCTTAACAATAAGAATGAAGAATGAATATCCTGTCAGAAAGGATTGGACAGTTATTGGCATGAATATAAATGAAAAATGAGGAAGAAAGAAGAAGATTGATCTGCCAGTGAGATGTTCATTTAACTCCAGTGAGGGAATTAACCTGTATAAATCTTTCAGTACATTTGATGTTTGAAACGAGTATGCATTATACTTCAGGCTTCACACTAACAAAGACCAGGCACATTCAGTCGATCACTTTCTATCCTTTCATGGCCCACAACTCTCCAGCTTACTACTTATCCCCAATACCTACCTTGACATCACACCTTTGCACAACAACACCACACATTTTGGCTTTTCCATGCACCGCAAATACATTAACTAAAAATATAATCTGATATATTTCTTCACCACACTTCCGGTAAACTATGTATCTAAGCACTGCATTTCTGAATTTAGTTTTCTTTTGTTATTATTATTATTATTATTATTATTATTATTATTATTTATTTATTTATTTATTTATTTATTTATTTTACAAATAATGATTTCAAATTATCTCAGTAGAGTTACACTTCTAAACTTCTATAAAGTGTATAGGTCACATATTCAATGGTAAACATGTTTCCTCACATTATTGTGTACCACTGGATTGTGACCAAAATGGGCCCCTTTGGGCTGGTGCATTGCCCCAGTTAAACAAATAAATAAAATAAACATTTTTCCTATGGTTTCTCTAGTATCAGGCAAGTTTTGTTGCTCCCGCAGTTATAAGTCTGATATAGTGATTAAAAGCCAGACTAGGGTCTTACTAAACTCCTGTATAACTGAAATAAGAAACCTGCTCAGTGGGCTGGTTATCCTTCTCATACACCACAAATGAGATGCTTAACACACCTGAACAGGTCATAACAGTGATTGTCAGGAAACCATTTTCACACATCATTTAGATTATATTGGAAGGCAATCTGAATGACCAGGAGTGAGTGACCAAGACTAGAACCATGCTATGAATGCACAGGGTGATATCCATTGTCAGAAGAGATGCAGTTATCCAGTTAGGAGTAGTGGTGGAATGCACAAATAGCATGTGAGGTACAAAATACACCATTTATATGGTTACCTTTTTATACACACACAAATAGAATTTCATTATATGGAAAGAGTAATGTTACAGCCATAATTAGTACAAAGCTAGGAGATGGACAGTTGTACAGTCATACACACTGCTGCAGAAAATACAAAGTTCACCAATGCAACCTTACTCATGTGTGCTAACCTTAACCCTATCCCTACCCCTAACTCCAACTCTGCACCTGACCTTCCAAAAAATTCTTTCCCAGCAGTACCACTACACAAGACACTCAGACAGACTTCCCACATACAGACATATACTCATGCCCAGTGCTAAAACTATCCCTTTATCTAGCTCTTATTCTAACCCTGAACTGCAAACACTCACAAATGTACTCCCTCCCCTAACACCAACCAACTTACTTCTTTGAGAAAGATGATGAAAACTCCCAAATGTCAGCATCTGTTTTGTCAACACAGTTTGGCTGACAAAACAGATGATAAACAGGTGTGCAAGACAGACAGTGTCTATGGTGGGGAATATGCCCCATCCCCAGGGACGGTACAATCTCATAGTTAGTAAATATAATTAGCACAGAGTGTGGGGGTTCATGCTACAAACGTATTCCTCATGCATACATAGTGACCTGTTGATGTTTGCATTGCTCTCCTTTTGTTATTGAGACTTGGGCATGTCAATTAAAGTAAGTATTACAATATATCTATATCTATATCTATATCTATCTATGTGTGTGTGTGTGGGGGGGGGTTTAGTATCAAAATGCTGAAACACAGTTCTTCAAGTAATCACTTACTTGAAAAAAAAATGTTAGAAATGAAAACTTCGTGCACTGAAAAGTACAAAAGCAGTAATGTAGATAATTCAAATTTGACATTATCAACATTACCCAACTTATCTTGATGTCTGGTGATTTCCTTCAAACATTTTGAAGGGGCTAATCCCCCCAGCACCCCCATGTGTGCCCCCCCATACACCCTGCTAATTATATATTCCAACTCTAGATCACACAGTGAGGAAAAGGGTGAATTTCCTGATCCCCACTGTAGTGTGATCTCCAATCAGAAAGTCAACCTCACAACAGTAAATGCACACTAGCATTCGTTGTGGATTTGAGCAATTCTGGATTGGCGGTATGTGAACTTGAAAACAGCCTTTCAACGATCCCAGTTAGCATAACTGCCATCCGAATTTTTGATAGTAAACTTATATATATATATATATATATATATATATATATATATATATTTGTGTGTGTGTGTGTGTGTGTGTATGTGTATGTGTGTGTGTTTGTGTGTACCATATAAAACCAAATTATATATAAATTTTTGATCAACAAAATAGATGGTCAACAACTGTGTAAGAATGGAATAATACTATAGCAGGGATTGGAAATATGCCCTTTCCTTGTTATTGTCCGATCTTGGAGTTGGTGTCTAAAATTATCAAGGAATGCAAGAGGACCTGTCCCTTGCAAAAGCACTAATTTCAAGTTGCACACTTTGAGATTAGGCCTTGGAGCATCAATAGTGATGTGTCAACATTATTTTTTGATCATTTGTTGACAATGTTAAGCATGTCAATGTTTTCATGTGCACACACAAAAACATAAACACACACACATGCACACATGTGCGCACACACACACACACACACACACACACACACACACACACACACACACACACACACACACACATACACATTTAAAAAAGTGAATCTAGTCCACTGTATAGATAAATACATTTTATCTGCACTCTGAAAGGGCTGTTTACATTAATCTGTACTTTTAGCACATCAACAAAGCTATAAAAATTCTCTTAAACTACCCATATCCATAGTGCACACTAAAAATTAAATTTTATACACTGTACACACAAAGCAGAAACATTGACTTCCAAAAAAACACAGTATCCCACCAAAAACAAACCCTAAACATGAAATTTCCAGTTAATTTGTCTTAAAAATTGTTAAAAAATAATAAATTAAAGCATCAGCTTCATTTCCTTTACCACAATGTTACAATGTAAAATAGTAACTTTACACACAGAATACACAAAATTCACAAAACCTCCCCCCATGACCAACACTGCTGCCTAAATTAACATAGAAACATAACCATTCATACCAGGAAAAGAAGATTAAATGAATAACTAAAAAAGTGAGACACTAACTGCGTCTAGTCTGCAAAATGGGTGAGACAGCAACTAAATAAATTGTAAGGAAATGACAATTAAGCAACTAAGGTCAGCAAAACTAACTAATCTAAAAATGAATCCTCACGAAACTAAGATATATCTAATAAAATAACTATCAATGCCAAAACAAATTAATAAAATTTACCAGACCTGATGAAGCTGTGACAAGGGCAAAAGCATTCATCTCGTTTTAATTTAATAAATTGTGGCTTTAACAAGCAATTCCAGCTTGAAAACTGTTTTCTTATTTTTAATAAGAATGGAAAGTGATCTTTGACATGGTGAAATGGTTTCAACTGTGTCATGATCTGTTGAATTTTGAACTGATCAAATAGTTTACTGATTACATCAATGTTTGCTAGTTTGTATTGCTAGCACTTCTGTACATATGGGTGTTCTCCAGAAAAAAACATTTAAGAGTCTTCTTAGGGGGATTGTGAGTGAGCATATAGGTTCATAGGTGTGTACTAGGCTAATGGCCCTGGAGCCTTTACAAGCCTAGCCCATAGGATTACCCTGGCATCATGCCACCTGACCTTAGCAGCCAGTGCTCTGTTGAGTAGAGCCACTGGAGTGATCCCTGGGGTAAATTTTATATTTACCATCCACTCATCAAGATTACTCTCGAAGAGGGCCAGTGAGGTGCTCTGTTTGATATGTATAGGAAGTCTATTCCATAGCATGGGCAGTCTCTGGGTTATGAACCTGTCTCGCCAGCATGTTCTGTTGATTGTGGTAATGAGGTTGAGGTCTCTGGAGCATGTGGTACGGAGGGATTGGGATTTCTTTAGATGTACCATTTCCAACAGAGCTGGGTCAGACATGGCTTTGTAAGTCAAGCAGGGATCGCCTCTAAGTAAGTGAAATGATTCAGAGAATAGTTGGAGTTTTTTGAGTCTGTCCATATAGGGTAAGTGTTATTCTACATGCTTTTATTTTACTGTACTTATAGTGTAGGTTTTCAGGTATACTTGCCTTTCGTTTTACTGTGAGAAGTGTTCTTTTCTCACTTTTACCAATGTTTGTTTTTGAAGATGCCAGATTTGACTGTCTGTGAGATTGTGATAAATCACTAGTTTCACTTGTTATGCGTGTGACTATGGTTCAGCTGTATGTGCTGTTTGTGGAGCATGTGTGGTCTTGTTCAATAATTTGAGTCTGATCAACTGACTTGCGATCTTTGTAATATTAGATGTGGTAACATATACCCACACACACACACACACACACACACACACACACACAGACACACACACACACACACACACACACACACACACACACACACACACACACACACACACACACACACACAAAACTGTAAGTGCAAAGTTGTGCGTGCATTTTCTCTTGGAATTATTCATTTGGTATGTCAGTGAAGCTCTTTTTGAACTGAGGTAGCACCTTTGTTTGTTTCCTAATTACTTATTACCATACATCTTTGAATCATGTACTGACCTTTTCCTCTCATTATACTGAGTACTAGCTCTCCTCCTCAATATGCTGTGCCCCTCTAAATCTGGTCCTGCTAGAAATAATTGTCTCAATATTCAGATCCTACAAAATAAATGAAATGCAAGTCATCACAATATGACATTTTCTACAGTTAATGCACTGCTTTAAGCAAATAGAATCATCTATTATCCAGATAAACATTTATATATATATATATATATATATATATATATATATATATATATATATATATATATATATATATATATATATATATATAAAAAATATTTAATATAATCTTTGTATTTCTTTATTTATTTTTGCGAGTTGCATTTTTGTTCATAGTAAATACTGATATTTTGGTAATAGCTGCATTTCAGTACTTTTTTCTGGTTCACAGATGTCAAACCACAGAATTCCTACCACAATCCAGTCACATTCTGGAGTGGTTTCCTATAATTAAAGGTTTGAAGTTTGTATAAACTGAAAACTAAAAATAAAAACTAGTAGCAGAATCCACCTCAGTAATGATATGGATGGAGTATATTGTTATAATTAAGGTTGATATATGAAAAGCAAACCACAGGAAGCTGTCCAAAAGCAGAAGTGATTTCTCTCTTTGAAACACATAAGGACACAACACAGTTATTTTACTAATAGTACTGTAAATGCAGTTCTAAACAATAAAAAGCAACATCTTAAATGAGGTCTGTGAATGCAGAACTATACTGCAATGCCATCTGCATTAATGAATTCAGGCAAAGGGTACTTTCACTGGCAATACTATTACATGAGTGTGTACCTATATATATATATATATATATATATATATATATATGTTTACCTTCAAAATGTTGAATGTTAAATGGTTGAAAATGAATTGGTTGAATGCACTATATTGAATGATCAAAATGTTGAAATAAAATTAGTCTAAACTCACAATGTTGAAATTATCGAATTTGCCCATTTCTGCACTGTAGTGCGATATCGGAGTTGGTATAATTAAGTAGGGGGGTGCAGGGAGGCATAGCCCCCCTGCAAAATAGTAGAGGTGATCTCATTGTTTTTTCAATTAAATGATTTTAGACATTTTGATCATTCAATGTTTTGGATTTAGATGTTATTTTTCAACCAAATGAACATTAGACATTATGGCATTCAACATTTTGAAGGTAAACCATATATATATATATATATATATATATATATATATATATATATATATATATATATATATGGGTTACACAGACAAAGATGCAGACACTGTACATTGCTGTCCTGAAAATACCAGAGCACTTTACATCAAGAGAGTGCTTTTCTGAAACACGAATGACCAATAGCACATAATCATCTATTCTATGTGAACTGATTCACTAACTCACAAAGCCCTTTCTCCTGAGACATCATCCCCCTCACTCATAAACTTTTCAACAACCCCATACTTATAATCTCAGGCTTATCTCTCAATCTCAAAGTCCACTACTAACTCCAAAAAGTAAACTCTGTTGCACTGAACATGTGTTCTCCATCCTAGCACCTAAACTGTGAGACTCCATTCCTTTCTCAATCCTCTGAATAGACAGCAGCTCAAGGAACACCTCTTCACCTAAGCAAAGTGCAGCTGCACTCACACAGGTCACATTACATGAACCATCCAGGACTCTCACATACCTCTTTATCCCTACTTCATCCTTTTTATCTCATCTTGTCACCCTCCCTTTACTTATTGCCTCTCATTCATCCTACTTCCCTCTTCTCTTTGCATCTCTCTAATACTTCTTCTCCTTTCTATTCCTCTTCCTTCTGCATGCCTCACACACCCTTCTCTATCTTCTCCCTATGGTATCCTTTCTTGCAACTATACTCACTTGCTTCTTCTAATGTCATATTACTTCTCTGTGTAATGCTATCCCTATCCTATAAACCATCTTATCCATAAAGCTCTGCTAAGCTTAATTCCATTTTTCCATCCATGTTTTGATATTATAAACTGCTTCTCAAACTAAATGTTGTAGTATGTAGTATATTCTTGCATCTATAAATACATATATACATTTTTAACATATCCTTTTATCTGGAAATATGTTTGTTCATTTCCTGTGTGATCCTATTCACCCCGGCTGCCCATTGAGACCAGTATACTACCCCGATAAACAAACATAAATAAATAAATAAATACACTGTCCCCTTGTACTAATTGTGTAAATTAACTCCTTCATGACATGCAGTGTCAGGCAATGCAAAGTGCAGCATGAAGGCAAGAGACACACAGTGCAGCATACAGATCTATTACAGAACCATGCTGTGTGCATGTTAGGGTATCTGCCGCAGTAGCCATGTGCAGGAAGGTGAATGCACAACAGAGACATGTACTGCATATTCATCTTCTGCAGGAACTCTGGTCAGGTACACAGGAGTAGTAGTGTCCAGCTATGCAATTATACCATGAATAACTGGACATTACTACTCATGTAGTAGTGTCCATCTATGTAATTATACCATGCTTATAGGTGGTAACAGCTGGCACACTCACTTGTATGGTAGGACTTTCTGTAAAATCAAAGCTTAGTAGAGTGCATTCACTTGCAGCTATTGCACAGTGACAGCACACTGCTGATCCACAGATGTAGTAAAATATGGACTAGCATAATAACTATTCTTTTATGACTAGATAAAACTATGTCACATCATATCAGTTATAGACATACACTACTCAAACCATCATAATCTGGGATAATAAAGAGCATCTAGTGAACACAGTGGCAATAAGCTGGTTAGTTAAGCACTGCTACTAGTGTAACTGTGCTGTTTGTGAAACCAAAATGCATTACATATGACAAATGTAAGCATATGTGTTTCTGTAGTGACAGCCACCACTGCTAGTTGAAGCTATTACATTCACTTCAACTTGTGGACAATGTATGTATTCTGCCTCTGTCTTTTCTGCAGGTGTGACCTCAGACCTTTAACCTAGTTTCTCAGCTCTGTTTACCAGTGGTGAATGCTAGTGAGCCTGTGAGAATTTTCTCCCTTAAGTGAATGGAACTAGAGACACAGAGGATATCTATTTTGGAATCAGTCTGCAAAAATAGTGCAGCCTGTGATGACCCCATGCTGGGCCAGTAATCAAGGAGCCTCAATGCTCACCACTGACACTGGGGAGGGATGAGCACTTGGAATACAAATGGATGCACTCTGTATTTCCAGATGCAGACCTTTCTGTATCAAACACAATTTCCCTTAAGAGGACACAGGGCACACACTTAGCCCAGTGTCTGGGTGTCTCTATCCGCCTCTCCCCATGTCCCCAATAGGACTCCACACTGGCATTGTCAAACCAGTGCTTCGTGTCCCTGCCCCAGGTAGCTGACACACATACTAATTGAGATTTAATTTTCACACACACACACACACACACACACACACACACACACACACACACACACACACACACACACACACACACACACACACACACACACACTCACCTGGGAAGGGCTGGCACAGATTATCTGCTCTACCAACACCAGTCAGTTACTATAAACCTCTTAAAATGGTACCCAGTTATGCTGAGTGAAGTTAATATTAATACCAATGGTAATGTTGACCAAACAGCAAGACTTTCAGGAGTGGCCAGAGTTATCACCAAATAAATATGTACAAATACTCTCAAAGCTTAAATATTTTCTAAAAAGGACCAGCCACAATGAAAAGTTTAAATATATTTAATAATAAATAATAAAAGAACAAGAAAATACTAAATACATATTTACAGTAAACCACAGAGTTCAAATCATAGGAAACATTGAAAATAACATTGATAGAAAGACTCATACAAATAAAGAAAAACAATCTCTAAACTAAGCTTCACTATATTCCTGACTGAATCTAGGGGAATTACTCTTCCTTAATAACTTATGTCATAGAGCAAGGCACAATGAAATGCATGAGCAGTCTTTCTAGTCAAGTTCCCCAAAACAGAATACTCAATACTCAGAGATTACTCCCTGTAAAATATAATATCCAAGATGGCTTGCAGAATGACCTCATCTGGTCACCTGACTCTAGATTCTCACAGTATCCCCCTTTGAAGCTGAGACAGGAATTTAGCAGAGACAGCTACAATGCACATCTAAATGTTTATGGCAGTGCCTGGGGCTTCCACTCTTTTTACTGAGCTAATGAACAAAGGCTTTTTCCAGACTCTCCATCTCCAGTCTTATTCAGCACTGTGGGTGCCATTTTAATAGTTTAACAGCTCATTTACATTTCCTTTATTTTTCTTAAAGTATGCTAACTGATTATCCTCTGCTGTCCCAGTATCCTCTATTAAAACATATACATTTTATTCAGTTACAATAATACATGTACATTTCTTTTCATTCCAGCAGGGTGCACTGTTGATGCAGTTTAACACAGGCAAACCTCACAAATACATTTCCAGCACAAGCATCTGTACAAATCAGTTTCATATGATTATTTACAAAATTCCAACTAGTTGTGTTGGCACAAGTCATACATCCACTGCCCTACTTCTCTTGGCATGGCTGGCAGTACCTACTATGGTCACACAGCCACTAAATGCAATTGCCCTGTCCTAGCAGTATTGTGAACACTTCTAGTTACTGTCAATGAGAGCAGTGCTGACTAACTACTATATTATGTTTGAGCAAAGATTAACATTGCCAGCAGCTATACCAGACACATCTACACTTGGCAATGCCCTTTTCTTTTGCAACTTCATTATAAACAAATATTCAAATTCAATTGGTGAGCAGTGATGACAGACTATATAAATCTTACCCTTGAATACCCAGGAGCAGGATGCTTTCATGCATCTCTTGTTTATAAAGATTAAATAGTTCGACAACTGATAAATCTGTCAGAAGTAAATACTAAACCATAGTTCGACAACTGATAAATCTGTCAGAGATAAGTACTAAACCAGGACCAGCACCAATTTGAAATGTTTACTGTTTAATAGTAAATACAAGTGAAATAATCAAAATATCGAAACATAAACCCTGAGAGTAGGTAAAGAGAGATCACTTGCTCACATGGTATGTTACCCTGTGTGTTACACAGGCTGCATATCTCTGGAAAGCTCTAACTTATATATCCTTCAGACATGCCCCTTTTAGACATGCATTCATTGAATGTATGCATCACATACATTTCTGAGTTCATACACAATTTGTAACTTACCACCTTCTCAAGAATGCTGATGTGCTTATTTGCCTCCCTGTCTGTAAGAATATATTTCATCATCACTTTTGTGGATTGACTAACAGCTGTAACTTCAAATGCTATCTGCTTCTTTTCATATAGGTATTGTTCATAAGGTGGTTCATAAGACAGATAACTATATTGAAGCTGTGATACAGCCAAATGCCAATAAATGTCCTGCAATATAAAAGACAGCAGTTTAGCATAACCAGTAAATGGTATATTGCATTTTGCAGATTTTGAAACCCAGCAATTGGCAATGCTGATGAAGCCAAATTCTATTTTTACTGCTATTTGATTAATTACATATATTTGAGCCAACTGAGACTCTTTAACTGAACTTTTGAATGCAGGGTCAGTACTACTATGATTGATTTACTGATTGATTGATTGATTAGTTGATTCATTGCTATTTCATGATGAAGTGAGTGGGATGGCCATCTGATTCTTTCCAGCCATCACTCAAGGTCTAAAATAACAGCTACTACAACATATGCAATCATCATACCTCTCAACCTGGAAACATCAAAAATCTGGACAAGACCCATGAAAAATAGGTACAAATCTGTACACTGTTAACATACAATTTGCATACATAATTATGTAACCCCACCCACCCCAATGGAGTTGTGGGATATCAACTTTCAAACGCAAACTGAAGAACAGACAACCAAAATATGGCACCAGAGTCCCCCTGAAGCCATTCCAGTGTCCCATTACCTGGCTATTTCGCCCCATTTACCATAAACACTAATGTGTGCATGCATGCATATTGCTTTACTTCTACAATGATTATTTGGATTTTATTTTTACATTTTATAGTACAATGCACAAACACTAATAGATATCTGATAAACAAAGCAATACTGCCTCACAATGAAAAGAGATTGGCATCAAAACTTATCTGCCCTTGAAAGTCACATTCATTGAAACATCATTAAACCCACACCACAAAGAAAATGCATCTGGCCCATGGTGGATAAAGATAACTTTTGGGCTATTTTCAAATCATAGGCCTCTTGCACACAAAACAAGAAACATACATGCGTTCTTTGATATACCTTCCTGACTTTATTAAATTATATTCCTTGTATATAATACAGCACACTTGTTAGACTTAAGTTAGAACACATTTTAAATTTATTGTTTGAACATTTTTTCAATAGGCAACAAAACAAAATGCATGAACCAATAATGACAAAACTGCCGAATTCAGAACATTTCCATCATAAAAGTCTACATACACACACACACACACACACACACACACACACACACTATATATATATATATATATATATATATATATATATATATATATATATATATATATATAATGACCGCAGTGTAAGCCATAGATATCTTGCACAGCTTATCACACTTAAATTTCATTTTTTTTTTTTTGAGGGGGGACAAAAGGCCAAAAACCAGGGACACATTTTAAACATTGCTTGTGTAATTTTGGAACCTAGGACCCTGTACACTACAGTCAGAGCAACATACCACTATGCCAGAATATGAAGCCTAAAATTCATATGCCTGTCATTATTTAGGGAATTCAATCTTTCAGGGATTTGCCACAAAAATCCTGAAAACCACAGATTTAATGAGGAACAGAACAAAAATATGAGGCATAAATTCACACGTAGTGGTGGCTGGAGACTTTAGGCTCTTTTTACTTGTACCCAAGGTACAGAGTTTGAGCCTGTACCTCTAGCCACCAGGTATATTCATCTGAGGGCATTTTCTCACACACACACATACACACACACACACACACACACACACACACACACACACACACACACACCCCTAAGCTCCGTTCACAAGAATACATTGTTCAGAGTGAGAACATGTTGCTCGATAAGTGAAACTCCACTCTAGAGCTTAACCCCGTTCACAACCCTAACGCTTAAGCTAATACACACACACCTGTCAGATAACTGAAACTCTGTTCTAGCTCTGAAATAACCCTGTTCACAACCTTAAGCTAATATATACACCAGTCAAATAACTGAAAGAGCTACTTATAGCACATTTCTTTTCATTATTTTAAATCACATATTACATGTATAAAACAATTATAGCCACTGGAAATTGCACATTAAATTACATAGTTAAAAGTCTCGTTTCCAGTATGCATAAGTATCATTGTTAATAATGCATACAAATTAGTTCATCCAGTTTATAAATGTCGTATGCTCAGCATTTTTGAAGATGAATAATATGTTAAGAGCCAGAGATGAACTTTAAAGCAGGCAATACTTTATAGTGTCTGGTGAATACTATAACAACAGGGGAGCAATTATTATTAGATTACACTTGCTAACATCTGTAACAGAATATGGCTTTGCATTAAAAAGTGCAGTTGAATCTAGCATCACCATCTTCTTTCAAAAAGCCTTAATCGGCCACTCCACTCATTTGCTATTAACCACAACACTAACCATTTTCAGTATTTTTGGAGTAGAATGACAGTACTTAATAGAAATGTAAAGCAACAGTGTGTAATGTGCTTTATTACTATAAAGAAGCACATGCCAGCTAAGTATTTATTTTTATACAGAAGTCCATTTAGCCCACTTAATTTTTTGAAATATTTGGCATTACTTTCCAGGTTGACTGTATGGCTTCACAAATTGCCAGAAGTACACATTCTATTTCAATTAATTTCATGTAGAAGAAAGTCATCATTAACTGCTAATGTGCATGTTTATGAAGATCGTGGTGATTACCACTTGTCCAAAGATGCCCTTTTCTCCTACCCCTATGATAATCACCATGGGCATTGAAGCATCATGTCAGCACAGGCATCTCCTCATTCATTTCTCTGCAGACATACATGCATCCAAAAACACATACACACCTAAGAACGTACACACACACACACACACACACACACACACACGTGTGCGCACACAGAAACACATACACACACCCCATACCTATCCTATAACATTTCCCCAACTGCAATCACCCAGGCAGATAGACAGAGACACATACACACACACACACACACACACACACACACACACACACACACACACACACACGAGCACGCGTGAGAAAAGCTAATCTCTGTTCACAAAAAAATACCTGCAGCAATCCTGTACAACCCATGCTAGCAGAACCTTAAGCTCCATTCACAAGAAAATAAGCTCCGTTCTGTTCACAAGAAAATACCTGCAGCAATCCAGTACAACTCATGCTAGCAGAACCTTAAGATCCATTCACAAGAAAATAAGCTCTGTTCCGTTCACAAGAAAATACCTGCAGCAATCCTGTACAACCCATGCTAGCAGAACCTTAAGCTCCATTCACAAGAAAATAAGCTCCGTTCACAAGAAAATACCTGCAGCAGTCCTGTACCCATTGCAGTTCACTAGAAAATAAGAAAATACCTTATGCTCTGCAAGCAGCAGTCCTGCCTGTATCCAATTGCTTGTGCTCGATACATTCAAATGAGAAGCTCGCAGATCCATTCAAATGAGAAGACAAATACCTAGCCTAGCTCTGCTCTGCAGTACTATACCCACGCTGCAGAAGTCGTTTCCCTTCCCCCTAACAGATCCATTCAAACTGCCAGCTGGAAATGTGTGCACGTGAGCCCTTGAGCTCCATTCTGACAGACTGACAGAGCTGACGTCGTCTCGTACGTGATGATGTCAGCTCAAAAAGCGAAAGAAAAATAATTTAAAAAAAAATAGGGGAAAAAATCGGAAATGAAGGGTGCTACTCGGGAATCGTGGCACCCATTATTTGGTCCCCATAACTCGGTAAAAAAACAAGTAATTCGGTATGGTTGGGAGGTAAATAATTCAGATTATATACAGAGCCAATACATACAGAATATGGGCAAAGCTGTGAAAGCAATTGAATTGGATATAGAATGTAACAAAATTATTAGCATAGCTGAGCTGAAATATACAAAGCAAACAAAGTCAGCCAATAATTCACTGGAAAATGTACATGTTATGATACATGTATATTATATAAGGGAACCACTAACCATTACCACAGACATATTTTCAAGCTGATTCATTCAGAAAGTGTTTTGATATATTTCTAAAGGTATTCAACAACTGATTGTCTGAGGACTTTCCTATTTATGGTTTAACGAATAATCCTGTTCTATTCTTAAATTTGTTGGCCATCAAGGTGTTTGTTTAACATTTGATTATTATTTATTTGCTTTGGTTGAATGAGTCATTTCCATTAAGTCAGACCCATACACAAGTCTTTAGAAAACAAACATGAAGACAATTTATGTGGCCAATCAATGTAAGGAGAATATTTCTGAGTTTTCTGAGAAAATCTGAGTGCTGAGAAAAACTCTCCATGGACATTGAGAATATATACAAACTCCCACAGCAGGGCATCTGGAAACCAGGAATGAACCCTGGAGTGTAATACTCTATCATCTTTTTGCGGCCCTCAGAGGTCTTCCATGCAGCCCTTGACTTTAATGTAACTTCAGTGTACGCATCCACCAAAACAATTTTTTTTTCGTTTGTTTTTTCGCGCCCGTGACCTGTAACCATAACATTGCTGTGCGCATGTGCCAAAGCACCCTTCCCATTTTGTTTTTTTCATGCCAGACTACGATCTGTGTGTTTGTGCCGAAGAATCAGCGTGTTTGTTACCTTTGAAAGGGACAGCACCTAACTGTATTAATAGGTAAGTGTGGTGTGAGTGAGTGAGTGAGTGAGTGAGTGAGTGAGTGAGTGAGTGAGTGAGTGAGTGAGTGAGTGAGTGAGTGCATAAAAGCAAAATGTCTGTGTAGAAGAAAAGTGTGTGCATATGTATGTGTGCATGAGAAATCCAGGTTTTATTGAAATTTGGCCTGAAATGCAGTTCAGTAAAAATAATGTGATTTTGCCATTACTCAAACAAAACAGATTAGAGACTTACTGGTATTTGTCCAGCAAACAAATGGAAAATCAGAATATAATTTGAAGTGGTATAAGCAATGAATCAGTAAAGTGATAACTTCAGAATCAATGCACATAGACAGACCCAGGAAGATAATAGGATGCTCATACATGTGGCTATAAATACATAAATAGAATATCTGACTATTGAAGAGTAGATACTGAATATTTTCTCAGAAGCTACAGTTGCTGTTTAAAATAATGTTATTTAGGGAGAACTGAGTTTGTTCATGTTACTCAACTGGTTTGGCAGTATGACTGACAATAGTTATGTGCTCTTTTAGTGCTGGGCTGCATAAAACAACGCTTTGTATGGTTATAGTGCAATGAACTTTATAAGAAAAGGAATGCAGTTTGCTCACACATACACCAGTTAAAATATAACAGTTACTATGAGAAAAAGTACATCTCTAGACATGAAGCCTTAAAGTAGACTTTAAGATGATGCATTACCATCTACTTGGGTGGAGCTTGGCTATAAATGGTAATCTCTGTAGGTTAGTCATTTTCTGATGTAGTGAATACATTTGGAATAAAAATGGAAGAACTGAATATTATGTAGGTGTGGTCATGTAAGCGCTCCACCAACACAAAAGACAAGTCAGTTGTAAGTCTGCTCAAGGTAGCTATACCCTTGTAGATAATTTTCTGCCTGAGAAGTGACCTCAGCCTTAGAATAATTAATTAACTTCAATCAATGGTGAATTTGTATTGCTTTAATATTTATAGAAAAAATAGTGTTGTAATTGTCAAGCAGTTCACGTACATAATTTGTCATGTCCAAAGATTAATAGCAGTCACATGTTGTAGTGAAATAGTTGATTATTAATTAGTGTGATGATGCTGTAAAAAGAGTTATTTGTAAGAGGTGTCACTTATTAGCAGGTCTTTATTGTCAAAGGTGCCAGAGTATATAGTCTTTTGGAACAAAATACAAAATCCTGCCAAATGATTTTTTATGCCTTATTTATTTATTTATATTTCTCTCTGGTATGTTGTGGGTTTCTCCCTGTGGATTATATGTTGTACAGTATCAGGTTATTCTAATAACATTTGTGTGGAACAAATTGTCATCACATCCTCAGGAGAGCATATCATGCCATTCCTACTGCAGATATGACCATCACACAAGCATCATACAGGTTTACAAAGGATGGTAACATATGGCACAATGTATCTTCTGTATCCAATAAGTGTCCTTTGGCTATCTAGGAAATCTACGGACTGAATGAAGATAAACTCATTTTCAAGTGCTTACCAATCACCAGTATAGATGCTGGTTCTATTTTCACTGTGCATTTCAAAATAAGAAAGGCAATGCGCTTCTATTTGTTTGTTTTCAAGAGGGGCAGAAAGCTTTTCAACAATAGCTTATCAGAGTATTTGCTGTCTCATATAATGTGACATGCAGATGGAAAAAGCTATTTTTTCCTGTAAAAAGAATGTCAAAAGCCACCTGTACCTCCTAAAGTTCTCCAGTCAAGGAAGAAGAACTGGTTAACCAGTTCTGGTGTCCTTTCAAATGCTTGCAGAACAAAAGCAGTGCTTTCTACTTAAATTTATGCTAATGCAAAACTTGTTATTCTGTCAAGTCTGTAACAGCAATATTCAAAAACGGTCCCTATTTTTGGGCCTTTGTCCCACTTTTATTTATGGCTTTGTCCAGATTTTGTGCTCTGAGAGGTTGAGAGGTATGAGTGTAACCAGTGTGACAGTGGAAAATAAGTGTGTAAATCGTACTAGAGGTCAGACTTACACAAATGTCCTTTTTGTATTGAGTATAAACCTATAGTCATGATCTATAAATGATGAAGATTTTCTAAGCTTTGTGGACATTGTTCATATAATGTGTTTGTGGTGATGGAGATTTTTTAGCTATTTTCTTGCAGATAGACTTCACAGAATTACTAAAATTGTTAGCAAATTCAATACTGTAATTCTGTGAAAATGAAGCTTCAAATGTACTATTATACCCTACATAAGCAATTTTGAAATAACTGGTGTAACTGGATTCAGAAATCTATTTAGAACAGTGAATTTTTATATGATTAGTATATTGTTAAATACCGATGTCCTGTTTCAGTTAATCTGATAAATTATTTAAAGTTAATATAGTGCTTTTTAATGTGTCTCTTGTGGTTGCAGCTTGGGGTAGAGAAGGAGTAAAGAACTGGTTTATATGATTATATTGAAGTTTTGTGTGATGGAAATATTTTTCTTTATTTACATTTTTTTACCGGGTAAGTCCGACTGGCAAGATTACCCATTTTCAGTGGAGGCCCAGGGAGACAAACTTCATACTAATTAGACAATCAAGAAATGCTTAAACATACAAAATGTTAGTTGAAAGAGAGCATACAACTGTTTTAAAAAAACAGGCTAACAATTTGACAAAGTGGAGAGATAAGAAAAACACACAACTTTGTTAAATGTATTAGTCTCAGAGTATTGTAAACATAATTCCACCACACTGGAAAACATAACAGTAAGCTAAACTGAGTTTAATTATACATAAAACAGGCTAGATTAATTATAAAAGAGTTAACCTGAGTTGGAACATGTACATATCCAGGACTTGGTGAAGTAGGATTTTAGCTGATTTTTGAAACTATGTTTGTCTGTCTGTATCCTAACTTCCAGTGGGAGGGAGTTCCACATTTTTGCAATGGTACAGGAATATAGGGAGTCTCCTAAATTATATTTGCTTTTGGATACCTCTACCAGTCCCTTATTGGTGGATCTTAGCTGATGACTGTTAGTGTAGTGATTGATAGGCCGTAAAGGGTTGGGGTTTTGTCAGGGTAGTAGAGAAGTTGATGAGCTAGGGTAAGTCGGTTAAGGGCAAGTAGGTTAGGGAATTCCATCCAGGAGAGTTTGTGAAGAGCTAGACAATGGTGGCATCTATAGGAAGAGTTAGTAGCAAATTTAGCTATCTTGTTGTAACAAGTGGATAGCTTATTTAAGTCAAATTTATTTAGGTTAACTGAAATGAGAGAGGCATATAGTAATGTGGACAGTAAGTGGGTTCTTGCTATGGTAGTTTTACTATTGGAGGTCAGGTAGGTCTTACATCTGTAGAGTGTGCCTAGTTTTTTGTGTACCTTAGATATGGTTTGAGCAACATGTTTATCAAATGTCATATTTTGGTCGATGATAACACCTAATAGTTTGGTGTGTGCAATTGGTGTAATATGGGTGTTGTCAGAGGCAATAATTTTGAGGGGAAAAGTGAGAGCAATAGCTTTGGAGGGATGAAAGAGCATGAGTTCTGTTTTTTTGGGGGGGTTGAGTATTAATTGAGAGTCTGCTAGACAAGATTCAACTGCTTTGAAGGATTCTTGGGTTATTTTCTGTAGAAGTTGGAGAGAGGGAGCAGAGCAGATTAAGGCAGAGTCATCGGCATATTGTACTAATCTAGCATGAAGAGTAGCTTTATGGAGGTTGTTTGTGAATATTGGGAAGAGTAAGGGACAGAGTATAGAACCTTGTGGTACCCCTAGAGTGATGGGGAGAAGAGATGATAGACTGTCCTGCCACTTGACAGCCTGCTGTTGGTTAGAAAGATAGTCTTTAAACCATAGGAATGCAGAGTTATTTAGTTTATGTTCTGAGAGAACAGTCAAGAGTTTACTATGGGAGACTTTATCAAATATTTTTCAGAGGTCTAAAAAGGCAGTTGATACCAGATTGCCTAAATTTCGCTGTTCATTAACATGATTGGTGAAACTAATAAGTGCAGTGGTAGTAGTGTGGCTGGGTCGAAAACCATGTTGAGTTTTGACTAGGAGATTGTTAGTGAGAAGGTATTTTATTAACTGACGGTATATGCATTTCTGAAGAATTTTTGAGAGGGGGGATAGTATGGCTATTGGCCAGTAGTTGGATAACTCAGTTGAGTTTCCTCCTTTATGTAGGAGTATAATCTGTGAAATTTTCCAGAGGGTTGGAACTTTTTGCTTGGAGATTGACCTATTTATGATTATAGAGACAGGGTATGATATAGCCTTGGCTGCAATTCTGAGGTAATCTGAAGGGAGTTTATCAGCAGCCAGGGTGGTGGGCCTTAATTTGGACAGGTATTTCAGGACTGTACTGGTCTGAACTGGTTGGAGAGAGAGAAGTTGCTTTGGTCAGATGGGGAGTTTAGTAAGTTTGAGAGGGTAGTGGGTGGAGAATTAGATAACAGTTTTAAAATGGAGTTGGTAAAATACTCATTGAACTGTGTTGCAGTGTCACCTATAGTGCCTGGGGCTGGGGTGCTAGTTTTACCTGGTTGGATAACTTTATTTATGGCAGCCCAAACATTTTGAGGATTAGCTTTGTGTTTATTCTGTAAATTGGAATAATATTTTTTTGTCTGATCTTATCTGTTTTTTTTACTCTGTTTCTTAATTCAAGAAATTGTTGCCTGTTAGCATTAGTTTTGTTGTTGCACCAAATGTTCCATACTTTATCCCTTTGTTTTAATAGAATCCAGGTACTTTTGGTGAACCAGGGGGCAGAGTTGGACTTTATTCAAATCATTCTGGGGGGGGGGGCAAGTCGGTCAAGTATTTTCAGGAATGTGGAATTAAAATAGTCTACTGCCTTGTCATATATATATATATATATATATATATATATATATATATATATATATATATATACGTATAATATGTCAGCATCTCATGCTGAATTGTGTGTTGGTTGTTAGTTACAACAAATTTTTCTGTGTAATATTGGTTACTACGGTACCTTGGCTACTGGAAGTGGGGGGGTCTCCAAGTGCTTTTTTCAGGGAAATTCAAGGGTGAGTTTGAACTGGCAGAAGTATATGGATTCTTTCCCATTTTAATGCACTGCTTTTGCTCATAAATTCCCTGACTTGATAGATATCACAACCATGAAGTTTATCAACTTAAAGATATCATTCTAGGTAAATAAAATTGTGGGGGATACACAGGTGAAATGGATTCTATAGTAAAGCATGCTACAAGAGCTTACAGATATTGATTACTAATATGTACAGATGTTCTGCTGTAGTGACTTTATATACCTAGGAAGGGTTCCATACCTGTTTATTTATTAAAAAAAAAAAATTAACTAAGTTGTTAGAGTTAACTGTTAGATTAAGAATTATAATTATAATGAGAGTTAGAATTTTAATGCAAATATTAGGCATTTATTACATTTATTCATTGTTTGAATGCACCTACAGTACAGCCAGGAGGTTGACTTTGGTCACCCATGGCAGCAAAAGAATTAACTATACGATATATTTTATTGTGGCCCCAGCAAGCCAAAAGGTTGGACACTCTTGCTATAGATGCTTAATATGCCAGCAGTAGACATGTACATAGATGTTTTTGAAAAATGATTCTCCATAATATGTCTTACACTTGGTACAGGCTCAAAGAAAGGGAATTGTTTATCTGTTTGCTTGTTTATTTATTTATCATTTGTTAACTTGGTAAATGAGCTGTTCAGTAGACCTTTTTAAAACCACAGACTGAACCACGTCACTCTCTCTCTCTCATTCTCTCTTTCCCTCATTTTGATACCTCACTGCTCACCTTTAGCTGTCCCATGGCTCCTCCTCATCCACCAGGTCTACCAGGCTCTCCTTTCCTCCCCTGGGCTAAGTCCAACTCATGCTAATGGCTGATAAGAAGATCAAGATACCTGGGCCAGCATCATATTGCTGTTGAGGACAGTCTTTTCATGCCCAAACTTTCACCCTTCTTGTGTGCACCCATAACATCCAGGTCAGGATGTGCAATGGGCCATGCTAGTATATCATTCCTCCTCTGCAGCAACCTAGATGATGTCCCAGCAGCCTTAAAACCAGTGCTGCATGTACGTCCCCAGACCATCATAGATATCATCTGTGAAGTGCTACCAGGTTCATGGCCCCCTCCCACACTAAGATGAGTATGCCCATTCTTTACTTGTCAGTGCCTCAGAGGCCCAAATCACTCCAGTCAAACCCAAGAGAGGGAAAGAAACTGAAGTACTCCCCCACCCAAAAAAAACTCAGACAAATCTTGCCAAAGAACTGTTTACTATTCTAGTACAATGAAATAAGAATAAAGACAGGATTCCAAAAGAGTTACATTGAATTGACAGCATATTTCTGATTACTAGTAAGTCTTTGAGGATGGCAGAGATGTTTTGAAAAAATTACATTGATCTGCTTACTGCTTGGTGTGATGGATTTGAAGTGTTCTTAAGACACTCAGTCTTGCTGGCTGGATTCTGCTAAAATTCAAAGTCTGGTTATATTTGCATTCACAGTCTGTTGCATACAGAAACTTGCAGAATATACACTGATGAGAGAATATACTTTGCAGCATCAACTTTAGAGAGCAGTAACAAGTACCTTTTTATAATAAAGCAAACGGAACCACGTTGCAGCTTAAAAGTACTGTTCCAACTTTACTTCTCATATAGTACAGATGATGTGAGAGATATAACATTTACCTTAGGACAAATGAGTCCCTACCATACCTCTAACATAACTGGATTTATACAGCTCTTTATATACAGTTTTAGGCCTCTTTGTATTCTATTTTGGAGAATTGCTTATCCTGTAGAAACAATACTAAGCTTCCTTGTTTAACAATGTCTTGTAAGAGACCAGCTTTTCTGACAGTGTGAATATCCTGTAACAGTGTCCTGATGTCCATGTAAAAAAACATATTTTTGAGGAAACACATTGTTCTGTATTCTATTTGGATCTGTGTATAAGAACATCTGTTCTTGTGCATCCTGTTTTCCATGCAGAAAAACATATTTTTGAAGAAACACATTGTTCTGACAGTGTGAACATCCTGTATTTTATTTAGATCTTTGTATAAAAACATCTGTTCTTGTGCCATATCCTGTTTTCCATGCAGAAAAACATATTTTTGAGGAAACACATTGCCACAGTGTCATTGTCCATTCTTTAAAAGCAGATTTTGCATTTTTGCTCTTGCATACATCCTGTTTTTAAGTCTGTAAGGGAAAATGTCCATTCTTTAAAAGCAGATTTTGTATTTTTGCTCTTGCATACATCCTGTTTTTAAGTCTGTAAGGGAAAAATGTCCATTCTTTAAAAGCAGATTTTGTATTTTTGCTCTTGCATACATCCTGTTTTTAAGTCTGTAAGGGAAAAATGTCCATTCAGCAGATTCCTTTTCCAAGCCATGGTAATTTAGTATAGATGCTGATTACATATTACTAAACTCTATTTCTACATTTAAGCAAGCTTTATCTTATACCTTATTTATGTTGCATAATTGCAGCAAAATTACTTTCAACCTTAGTATATTGTTGAGCACACTCTAACAATTCCGTCTTATTTTAAACTAGAGAAATAAATTCAGCATTATTTGGTAATACTTTTTCATTATGACAATTAACAACAGTAACTTGGCTAGCTTTTGCTAAGCAGACTTTAATACATGTAAATAATATGCAACCAAGCATTACAATAACAATAAAAGAAATAAAAAATACAGTGATTTTTTCCTGTCCATCCTGTAAATAGATTACTAAACCATTCACTCCAGTCATCATTCCAGTTTTTTCTAGTATGTTGAGACACTTGTGCAATCACTTCTAAATGTGCTTTTACAGATTCTGTTTTGTCTGGAATAAATGTACAACATTGTTCTCCTATTAAAGCACATGTACCCCCTTGTGATGCTAATATGTAATCTAATGCCATTTGATTTTGCAAAACCATAGTTCGTATTGCTGTCATTTCAACAGTAATGTCAAGGACTGCATTGAAAGTGGCATTTGCCAATACCTCAACTAGTTTAGATAGTTTTCTCAATTCCCAGATGGCTTTTGCAGCCCCGTACCAAGGGAAAATACCTGCTCCAGAGATTACATCATCTCCTAAATCCATATATTTTAATTTAATATAATCAAGATTTTGATGATATATACGTGATGTATCTAAGGTGTCTACTGGATTTTCTGGACTTTCAATTACAGGTAATATATCCCTTTTCTTTTTTGTATTTCTAATGTTTCCTTTTGGTAACTCTTTTACATGATGCATTGCTGGTACCACTAATCCTATATAACAGGTGCCATCCCATCCCTTTGGTAACCATTTATAAGCATATTTACCACAGATGTAATATAACCCATCTGATAGAGCAACACTGCTATTTACCAGACTGCCATTTACTTGCCCCATAGTAGGAGTTTTATCATGTACAACTGTAAAGTTTTTATTTGTTTTACTTCTCCAACATGTAATATTAGTTTTACAGTCATTTTTGTCATTTTGTGAAAAATGAAATACTGCTGTGTCACTTAATATTAACTGACCCTTAATTGGTATTAAAATAGGAAAACCATGAGAAAATACTCCACGTACTGGCATGTGGTTGTGAAAATTTATCATTTCAATTGTTTGAATACAATTGCTATTACCCACTGGAACAGTTCCATTTTGTTGAAAACATATGATCCCCTGCACTATAGCAGATAACTGTACTCTTGCTTTACATAATTGTACATTTATAACTTGATCTCCTGTTTCATTTATTAATACTCTCCAACTACTAAGAGAATTTAGTGGAATAGGTATTAGCGGCATTACCCCTGTTATTTTTGGTATTAAACTACATACCCAACAATTAGAAACATTCATGCTTTTTGCATACCAACATTGTCTTGCTAAGAAAGTGTTAAAGGATGGTGACCAGTCTTGTTCATTTTTCCACATTTCTTTACTCTCTCTCTCTTATGTAACTTTACAGTTTGATTAACAGGTTGTAAGTATAATTTAATACTAAGCAATACAATAATAGTTAGTATAATAGCTATTATCAATTTAAAAAAACATCCTTTAAATAGAAATTCCATTGTTGAATCATTTTGCCTTTGGTCATCCGAAACTGGATTTCCAAAGGATGCACTTTAAACCATGTCAATTTCATTAGGGTTTTTCTCTGTTGGAAACCTACAAAAGAATACATTTAATCAGATTTACATTGTTCACTACTTTTATCATTCTTAGTTGATCTTTATGTACCAACATTGTTCTGTTTTTCTTTTTTCCTTTGATTTTGTACACTAATGGTCCAATTTGTTCCACTACTTCAAAAGGGCCTTGCCAGTTGCTAGCCCATGGTCCTTCCATTTGGAATGTTTTTACCAATACTTTGGTTCCACAGGGAAGGTTTTCTTCAGCTGGTATTATTGGCACCTTTTTCCATAGATGGAATGCTTGCTCCCTTGCATTATAGTCACATATACTAGTAAGTTGTTTTAGCCATTCCTGATGTTTGCTAATTTCTAGCATGGGCCTACCATTAGGTAAATCTGGATCAAATGGTAATTGTATGGGCATTTTGCTGCCTGTCATTATTTCATATGGGGAAATACCTGTTTTGCTGTTTGGTGTTGCTCGAATACCCATTAAAATACCAGGCAGATGATGTACCCATGTATTGCCCTTTTCCAAGCATGCCTTTTTTAGACGTTCTTTTAACGTCCGATTCATACGTTCTACAATGCCATTAGATTGTGGATGGTATGGTACATGAAACCTTTGCTGTATGCCTAACAAATTACACATTTGTTTAATGAGATCACTAACAAACTGTGGGCCATTGTCTGACTCTATGACCCGTGGCCATCCCCAATGACAGAAAATATTTTTCCATAAGGCTTCTGCTGTTGCCTTTGCTGTCATGGTTTTGGTAGGAATTGCTTCTACCCATTTTGAAAAGACGTCCACTACTACTAGTAGATATCTGTAACCTCCCTTTGTTGTTGGTAATGGACCTGCATAATCTATTTGAACTGCATACCATGGCCCATCCGCTGGCTGTACTCGATGTAACTGAGGCCTTTTGCTTTTAGCATTTACCTGAAGACAGATTAAACATTCTTCTATAATCAGTTTGCAGACCTTTTTTAAATTTGGGTTCCAATACTTTTCTTTTACAACTGCCCATAACTTATCAGTTCCTATATGGCCCAGTATTTGGTGATTTAACTTGACCATCTGGCGTGCCAACTGAAATGGTACATATGGCAACTGTAACCCTTTGGAGGTCGTGTATGCATAGTACTCCTTTGGTGGTATACCTGCCAATCTGCACTGATCGGTTTCTTCTTTTAAGCCCTGTTGTTTTTGTATATTTACAAGGTCTTTCTCTATTGACTCTTTATCTAGCTCTTTTAAGACACTAACTTCTACATTGGCATACTCATATTCTGGAAGTTCTTTTCCATTTTGTGCTGCTTGTTTGGCCAAGGTATCAGCTAACACATTTAATCTGTAAGTTTCACTGGTTGGCTTTTGATGTGCTTTTACTTTTAAGATGCTATACTGTCCTTGTTGTTTTGACATTGTTATAACTTTATATATGTCTTTTAATACTTCAGCATGCCGTAATGGTTTACCTACACTATCCACAAATCCTCGTCTTACCCAGGTTTCCATATGTAGTCTTAAAGAATTTACTACATAAGCACTATCTGAAAAAATGTTAATAGGATTGTAATACTTTAGCACATACAATACTGCCTCCAGTTCAGCTCTTTGAGCTGACATATGCCCTGGTAACTTGATTAGTTCAGGAGAACCCAGTTGTGGATTCTCTGGAACTATGGCAAATCCTGTCCAGTATCTGCCTTGGTCCCAATACCGTGCTCCATCCACAAAGATGGATGGCTTAAAGTGATCAAAATCAGATGCTAAAAATTGTACCTCAGGTGACATTATCTTTTCTAAACAGTTATGCTGTTTTCCTTCATATCCCATATGGTTTGACAAATGGTATTTATCCCCTGTCTGTATAGTAACAGTTTTCATTCCAAAAGTGCCATCCATTTTGCAAAGACTGCCTGACTAATACCATCTGTAATTTTATTCATTTCAAAACTGTCTATCAAAGCTTTTACAGCTTGATGTGGTGTTTGTACTATAATGCTGGAAAATACGGTCAAATATTCAGTTTGTTTAATACCCCAGTAAATGGCTAATAACTGCTGTATACATGGATGGTAACCCAATTCCACTGGAGTCATCTTTCTGCTAAAGAAAGTGACTGGGCGTAATGTTTTTTCCATTCTGTTGTCACTACCATGTGGCCATTCCTGTAGTAGTACCACAGACAGTGTTTTTTCCTGCTGCTGCTTGTAACACAAATGGTAACCTTGGAGTGGGCGCTATTAGTTCTGTAGCTTGTGCTAGTTTTATTTTTATCTGTGAAAATGCCTCCTCTTCATGAGATCCCCACTCTAAAAAGGTGGAGTTCTTTTGTTCATGTAACATTTTGTATAGGGGAGCAGCCACGGCTGCATAATCCTCTATAAATTCCCTATTGTAATTCATGATTCCCATGAATTTATGTAAGTCTGCTATAGTCAGTGGCTTTTCCATTTGTAAAATGCCTTGTACACGTACAGGGCAAGGGGATCTTCCTGTTGGATTTATAATAGCACCTAGAAACTTAACTTTTTGTGTCATAAACTGAATTTTTTCACTTTTAACCTTAAACCCTGCTTGCTGTAGAGTATGAAAAACTCTCTTAAGAAGCCGTACATGCTCCTCTACTGTTTCTGACTGAATTAAAATATCATCAATGTAATGTATTACTGAATCATCGTTTTCCAAATGTTGTAGAATGGATCCTACTGTCTGATGAAAAATAACTGGACTGTTTTGAAACCCTTGTGGTAACCTTGTCATAACATATTGCTGGTTTTAAATGTAAAGGCAAATCTTGGCCAATCTTTTTTCCTGAGTGGCACTGCAAAAAGCCATTTGCTAAATCTATTACTGTAAACCACTTACTTTGTGGCTTAATATGTGCAGCCAACTCTGGGACTCCTGGAATCAAGTGTGCTCTAGGAGTGGTATATTGATTAACCTTTCGTAAATCAATAACAAGACGATAACTACCATCTTTTTTCTTAACTGTCCAGATTGGTGAATTTGTAGGACTGTTGCCTTTTTGTATAATCCCTTCTCTTTCCCATTCTGCAATACATTTTTCCATATGTTCTTCTGCTTCCCTAGGAATAGGATATTGTTTTTGAAAAGGTGGTATATAGTCCTGATCACTTCCTATTCCTACTGGGCTTTCTAGTTTCCCACAATCACTGGGACCCTTGGACCATAGATTTGGGAATTGCTGTTGTAAATGCTTCCATACATCCTCACTGTCTGTATTTATATAGCCTGTAGGTTTTTCAGGTTTGTCAGGTAGAGAGATTGCATAGCAACCTGTATTTTGCTCTTCCTCTCTTTGTTGTTTGTCTCCCATCCACAGAATTTCATTAGGTAAATCAATGACTATGCCTAAAGGTCCTAGAATGTCCATACCAATAATGGTATTTGTGCAAGATGGATGCATTAAAATGCACCCTTCCATATTTGTCCCTCTTGACTAAACTTTATGTCCACATTTTGGCTACTCACTGCATAGCATCCTGTGCCATTAAATGCTGAAATGCAAACCTTTTTATAGGATTTACTGGTAACTGTCTGTTTGTGACAGATACTGCTGCTCCTGTGTCTATTAAGACATTTTTCCACAGTGACCCCTCTACCCAAATATCAATCAGTGGTCATCCATCTCGACCCTTTTTAAAGGTAGTCAGGAAAGATACCAGAGTAGGGGGGGCACATCCCTATTGTAAGGAAATCCACTCATCCTCTCCTTTATTATCAAATGCAATATGACACACCTCATGTTTTTGTTTATCATCTTCTTTTGTGTCTGAATGATCTACATATTTAGGTTTTTCAATCTCTTTTTTTAACTGTTGCCTAGCTATTCCTTCTGCCTGTTCTATCAAATGTTTCGGATTTACAGGTGAAACTGTTTGAAAATCTACCGGGCATACTTTCCCTTTTCCTGTATATTGATGGCTCTTATAACTGTTTTTACTAATATTGTAAGGTTTTTGTACATGATCCTGCTTTTCTGCCTTTTCTTGTAAATTTGTTTGCTCTCTTTTTGGAAACACTCCCTGTTCTTCCTTCTTTTTGCACCAGGCTTTGTAATGATCACAATTTTGCTTAACGTGTCCTATTTTTTTTACAAAAGAAGCATGTTGGTGCCTTTTGCTCATTACCTGTGCTTGATCCTGGTACTACAAGCATAGAGGCAGGAGCTGGTGGTGCTGACACAGCTCTTTCTGCTGGTGGTTGGTCACACCATCTTTGCCTTCCTCTGTTTTTGACTTCACCAATTACTTCAAATGGCTCACTATTATCTTCACATGCAAAAATATGGTGTGAGTATAAAGTCCCATCATCGGCCATAGTCCGTCCCCTCATTAGTTTTTGTACCAAATCAGTGAGGGTATCAGAATTTTCTTCGTAGATACATTTAATATCCCCTGGAACCCCTTTGACTTGTTCTAAGAAGCAATGTATTAACTGTTTTTGTATGTCTCTTTTTCCCATGTCTCTGTCTGTTTTTTTATATATGATTTGAAATGCAAGTCTAAAATGATCACTTTGTTCCATTAATTTATCTGTGATAGTAATTTAAAAATATGTAATAATTTGGCTGTGAGAGGCTGCCCTTGTGTAAATGCCATTAAAATGGCTGTCATACATCCTACTTTAGTGTTCAACTGATAATCATCTTGCTTTAATTGTATGAAAGTTTTAAAACATTTGGGAATGAAAATCCAGAAACATCTAAGTAATGCATCTGTCCATATATCAGATCCTGCTGTATATGCCACCCATTCTTCAAATGCATGTTATAAAATATGCCTTTTTTATCATTCCACTGTGGTAAACTCTGTAATAATCTAGACTGTGTATATAAATCTGTAGTGGTTCCCTGTCCCTGTTCTATAATTTGGACTGGTTTTGTGTTTTTTAACTCTTCTTTAAGCTGGGATATCAAAATAGTATTTTGGAGGTTAGTCTCTGTTAATTCATCTAATTCTTCTTCCTTTTCCTTCAGATGCTGTTTAAGGTCTGTCATTTCTACCTGTAAGTGTTTAAGGGATATATGATACCTGTTATTGGATTCCTCTGTTGACTGCAGAGCTCCTATGCACTTTTGACATAGATCTTGGATGTCAGTTTTGAACATTTTAAATTCATTTTGTTTCTCTTTTAAAAACTTATTAAAGTCTTCTGTCAATGTATCATAAGCTTTGTTTCTGTCCTCATCTGTATGTGTAGCCGTGGCATCATTCCATGCTTGTACATACTTTTTAAAGGGAGTTACAAGATCTACAGGGGACTCTGTCAATAACAGATTTGATTGCTGTTGTAATTCAGAAATTAATGTACTGACAGGACATAACTGCTTTACATCTGGATATAATGAAAACTGTGTATCCTTAATTAATTCTTTATCATGAACAGATCTGTCTGCACAGTCTAGTTTTTAGCAATATCATGCAATACTTGTTTATGGCATATTACACAAAATGCAGTTTCCTTTGAATCACACAATAAACATTTACTATGATATACTTCATTTTTTGTTGCAAATACCAATCAAATGTTACAATCCACTTACATAATGCTGGTATGTCAACTTGCCCTAACAAGGTTTTACACTTACTAATGTGTTGTGTATACCAACATTGCAATTTACTCCATATTTTATCTGGTTGTTCTGCTACATTAAGAGTAAAACTTGGCTTACATTTGCTAGAATTCTGCCTGATAGCATCCATACTAAAAAAATGTGACATAGAAAAAAAGTCTTACCAGTGAGCAAGAAAACAGGTGATCAGGCTGTTGTTGCAGATGGCTGAAAATTTTTCAAAGTCACTCGAGAAGCTGGGAAAGCACAACAGGCAGCGGACTGCTGTGCTAGTGGATATTCCCCTTTTCTTAGCGAAGTTATGGCACTGTGACTGGAACTTCAGTCTCACTCCGGATGTAGACGTCTAAAAAACTGTACTACTGCAAGCTGCATAAACTGGAATACTTCTGTTTAGGATTTACACAAACATACAAATGTTAGTTACTGCAATTTAACTGAAGTGACCCTCTGCAGGGCTTACCATCACTTCTCCTGTGTTTGAATGCAGATTGTAGGTTCAAATGCAGGCTAGCTTGCCATTGAAAAAATTACATTGATCTGCTTACTGCTTGGTGTGATGGATTTGAAGTGTTCTTAAGACACTCAGTCTTGCTGGCTGGATTCTGCTAAAATTCAAAGTCTGGTTATATTTGCATTCACAGTCTGTTGCATACAGAAACTTGCAGAATATACACTGATGAGAGAATATACTTTGCAGCATCAACTTTAGAGAGCAGTAACAAATAACTTTTTATAATAAACCAAACGGAACCACGTTGCAGCTTAAAAGTACTGTTCCAACTTTACTTCTCATATAGTACAGATGATGTGAGAGATATAACATTTACCTTAGGACAAATGAGTCCCTACCATACCTCTAACATAACTGGATTTATACAGCTCTTTATATACAGTTTTAGGCCTCTTTGTATTCTATTTTGGAGAATTGCTTATCCTGTAGAAACAATACTAAGCTTCCTTGTTTAACAATGTCTTGTAAGAGACCAGCTTTTCTGACAGTGTGAATATCCTGTAACAGTGTCCTGATGTCCATGTAAAAAAACATATTTTTGAGGAAACACATTGTTCTGTATTCTATTTGGATCTGTATATAAGAACATCTGTTCTTGTGCATCCTGTTTTCCATGCAGAAAAACATATTTTTGAGGAAACACATTGCCACAGTGTCATTGTCCATTCTTTAAAAGCAGATTTTGCATTTTTTGCTCTTGCATACATCCTGTTTTTAAGTCTGTAAGGGAAAAATGTCCATTCTTTAAAAGCAGATTTTGTATTTTTGCTCTTGCATACATCCTGTTTTTAAGTCTGTAAGGGAAAAATGTCCATTCTTTAAAAGCAGATTTTGTATTTTTGCTCTTGCATACATCCTGTTTTTTAGTCTGTAAGGGAAAAATGTCCATTCAGCAGATTCCTTTTCCAAGCCATGGTAATTTAGTATGGATGCTGATTACATATTACTAAACTCTATTTCTACATTTAAGCAAGCTTTATCTTATACCTTATTTATGTTGCATAATTGCAGCAAAATTACTTTCAACCTTAGTATATTGTTGAGCACACTCTAACATGTTTTTTTTAACATCTTTATTTAAATTGTCACTTCAGACATAAGCACGCATTCATTAATAGTAAGAAAACAAATCATACTAACATTTTTTTTCATTTACCTGCGTTATAAATTGCATATGTTTTCTTTCTTTATAATGACTGTAATTCGGTCCAAAATTAAATAAATTGCTCAATTTCTGTCTTCCATTAAACCTCATTCCTCTCTTAAACATTATTCTGCATGTATTGTTCTGACAAATTCCATTTATTTCTGTGTAATTTGCTCCTTCCCTTTTCTAAAGATCTCACATTGAGTTCTTATATCACCTTTATAATATTTGATATTTAAACAACAGTTAGTATAGATTTTGAATTCCATTTTCTAGTAATTGTTTTTTTTTTTGTGGCCAATACAAAAAAATGAACAAGGCCTTACTATGTCTAGGCAATTCAGATCCTGTGTTCCAGCTTACAAGAATAATTTCTTTAGTTACAGCTATTTGCTCCCTCAATATTTCTGACAATATTTCTGACAGAGTATTTTGTAGGTAATTTTTAAATCTGACAACTCCTTTCACTCAAAAAAAACATTGAGGGGCAAAAAAAGAGTTGGATGCCTCATGTGTCTCTGTTCTAGGCTATATTGTGGTACTCAAAACTCATCCCTGTGAGAGTGTGTGTGTGTGATTGCAACTGCATGCGCGCGCGCGCGCGTGTGTGTGTGTGTGTGTGTGTGTGTGTGTGTGTGTGTGTGTGTGTGTGTGTGTGTGTGCGTGTGTGTGTGTGTGTGTGTGTGTGTGTGTCAGTATGAATTTCGGCATGTGTGTGGTATCTGTATCAAAGTGACGCATAGTCCAAAAGGGGCACTTACCAGTAAAAATGTGTTGTTTAGCACTGGCAGTAATTACACCCAATTCAGAGACATGTAAATTAACAGATAACAAGGCCTTCCTTGCTGTGGCTAACGTCTCAAAATCACATTTAGCACATTTGTGTAACATACAACTTTGGTTGCTGCAGTTTAGATGTGCTCAGGAATTTTTTTCTAAATCCACCCATTATTTATTCAATAATGCTTTATGTACTTTATGTAAGTAATTACTCTGTATTCAATTGGACAACATTTTCTGTTTTAAGTTCTTTAATTGCTTCAAAACATTAAAAATACTATTTCAGAATACACTTCTTCTTATAAAATATTCAAAACATGATATAAGCATTTTCAGTATGAGATCCCAGGCCTTAAACACTTGTCCTATATGGACAGACTCAAAAATCTCCAACTAGTCTCTGTCTAATATCGGCTACTTAGAGGCGATCTCTGCTTGACTTAGAAAGCCATGTCTAACCCAGCTCAGTTAGAAATGCTACATCTAAAGAAATCCAAGTCCTTCTCCACCACATGCTCCAGAGACCACAACCTCATTACCACAATCAACAGAACATGCTGGAGGGACAGGTTCATAACCCAGAGACTGCCCATGCTATGGAATAGACTTCCTATACATGTCAAGCAGAGCACCTCACTGGCCCTCTTCAAGAGAAATCTTGATGAGTTGATAGGAAATAGAAAATTCACCCCGGGGATCATTCCAGTGGCTCTACTCGACAGAGACACTGGGATCTAAGGTTGGATGGCACGATGCCAGGGTAATCCTATGGGCTAGGCTTGTAAAGGCTCCAGGGCCATTAGCCTAGTACACACCTATGAACCTAAATTTGAATGCTTTTATTTCAATATTTGTAAAACTGAATGAAAAATATATTGATAAACAAAGAAACATGCTTTACTTTCTGTTTCATTGTAAATGTGGATTGTTGTAATGTGTTTGTCTTTCAGTAAAGTTGCATTAAAAAAAGAAGTAAAAGGACAGTAAGAAAACATCTTTGCAAAGAAATTGATTTCCACATAACATTTTCTCAAACATATAATTTTAATATACACATTTTGGAACTGGAGACCAGACATGAGCTCACATAAATCACAAAATATTTTAACCACAGCTGTCATGACAATTCCAACCACATACTCAGATTTATGTATTGGTGTGGTCTTGAAGAAGAATCACATTTCTTTTGTAACACATATATAGATAGTTTCTTATTTTTAAAGATGCATTTTGTGCCCTCATTAACCTTTATCACACCCATTCACCTTTTCTTTGGTAAACCATTTCACATAAATGTATTTTTAACATAGCATCCAACCACAAACTGAAATGGTGTCAGGCACAGAGTTCAAACAGACAACTTATATTGGACTCAACATTATATCTGTGATGTTATACATTACATCTATGGTGTTGTGTTCAGATTGCTTTCTTTGAAATTCTGTATCTGTTATACAATACTATATATATATATATATACATATATATATATATATATATATATATATATATATATATATATATATATAGGGCCTACCATAAGCACCTGCATCCCAGTCAGGAATTCAGCTGACATACCTTGCCTAAACACAGTAGCCAAGTTCGAGCAAGGTAAGTGCAACAGCTGTGGGAAGGGGGTAGGAATGCAATTTAGGGACAGACACAGCAATCAGGAGGTTAGGTAGGGGAGAATTTTAGGTTTAGGAGCAGGAAGGGAATTTAGAGTTTAGAGAACAAAAAAGTGTTTTAGTGTTAGGTTGTGATTGGGGACTTCAAGTTGAGAGAACAGGAAGGGGGTTTTACACTTAAGGAGTGGGAGGAGGACAAGGGTTAGGGGTGGGAATGGGGTTTCAGGGTTAGGAAGAGATTGGGAAATGATGGTTAGAGAAGGGAGTAGCATGGTTAGGGTTAGGGACTGGATGGGTATTTTATGTTTACAGCCAATGTTCTAGGTAGGGCTATGCAGTTTGGTAAGGTCAAGTGGTGGGAAGGCAAGGCCATTAAACAGGATCAAGCTAGAGTGAGTTAAGGAACTTACCAATTAGAGCAAGTGGCAGTGAGCATGTGTGTGTCATAATCATACCTCTCAACTGTACAGATGTTCGCAGCATGTCCAGATTTTTGGTTCATATTTTTGATAAGTTCCTCACAAAATGTGTGTTTTTCTGGCAAATTAATGGGATGATCTAAGGACTGAAGTCACTACATAATGACATACATTTGATTTTCAGACATCAAATCCTTCAGGAAAAAGTATGTTAAAACAAACCCTGCTACTCTAGCAACTTTCTAAGTTTATAAGAGCAATATTTAAAATATGTCCCTATTTTTGGGCATTTATCCCACCGTTTTGTCAGGCTTTTCCAGATTTCTTGCACTAGGATGTTGAGAGGTATGGTCACAAGTTACTAGCATGTGAACAGTTCTTTTATTAGATCCTATTTATATATATATATATATATATATATATATATATATATATATATATTCAACAAAACTAAGTAGACTGTGTGGATAAACAGGTGCTCTCACAACAAAGGAAAATATGAGAAAAAGTAAATGTAAAGAGCACTTAACCATGGCTAAATAAAACACTGATTTAATAAAATAAATAAATGCAAAGGTGAGCGCTTTCGCAGCCAAGCTGCTTCCTCAGACAATTCAAACTGAACAATTCAAGTATTTAAATACAGTCTCCATATGATGACATCACATCATTTCAGCATTTAAAGATACAACATCAAAAATATACACATCTAAAATATACATAAATACAAAAGATCAGTAACTCATAAACAATCCATATTTGACCATAAAAATAATGAATATATGTTCATAAAAATCATACATTCATTCATAAGAAATACATTCATAAAAAATATTTCCATAAAAATAATATCATAAAAGTCATACAACATCCTCTCATTTATGTAAAGGTCTATTGGCTAGAAAGGGTTGGATGGATAACTTGTCGTTAAGTCCTTTACCCATATTCACCCTTATTCTAATAATCCATTTGAGCTCACTGTTCTCAACCCTGTTCCTAATGGGCCCCTGTCTAACATTAAATGGTACCATCTCTATAACCATAAATCTGAACTCATGTTCTATGCCCCTGGTTGTGACATGTCGTGCCAAAGCATTGGTATCAGCATGGCTGGATATGTCATAAAGATGTTCCCTGATCCGATCCCGTAACCTGCGTGTAGTCATGCCTATATAGAAAGAAAAGCAGATCAAACAATAAGCTAAATAAACAAGATTGGTGGAATTACAATCTGCTCTCAAGTGAAAACTCAGTTGTTTCCCTGCATCTGGATGATGGAATCCCCCTGAAGTATCAAGATATCTACAGAAGTTACATTCTTTACATGGTAAAGTACCATATCCAGACTCTGTAGTCTGGGTATCTCCCCCGTAGCTTAATTTAGGGCCACAGAGGATTCTCTTGAGAGATTTCTTATTTTTATAAACATAATGTGGAACATCACCAATGATTTATCTTATTCTTTCATCAGCACAGAGAACATTCCAATTCTTAGAAAACACATTTTTCAATAGATTGATATTGCTAGAATAAGTCACTGGAATTATCATATACTCATCCCTAGGATGAACTTCAGTGGCTACCCTTTGCATCCCAGAAAAATATGGTCTACCTAGACTTGTTTTCACAATGTGTGTTTGTGCAATAGTCGTGTTAACTTCTTCCTTAGAATAACCTCTCTGAATGAAGGATTTACCAAGGTTTACAAGTGCTCCATCAAAGCTCTCATCATTACCTGTTAACCTTGACACTCTCAGTGCTTGCCCTTTCATTATGTTCTTAAAGACATGCTGGGGATGCATGCTCCTATGTTCCAGGTAGGTATCTCTATAGCATTCCTTCCTATGTACTTCTGTAATAAAATTTCCTTGCTCAGATCTACGAACCCATACATCTAAAAAATCAAACTGATGTATGGGAGGTATTGGCTGTGAACTTCAAAAACCCAAGTGGTATTGTTAATAAATTCCACAAACTGGGTAAAACTGGACATATCCCCCTCCCAAAGAAGGAAGAGGTCATCCACAAACCGATGAAAGAATGTAATGGGAAAACCCATATAATGACAATAAGACTAGTAGCTCTAATGGTCATTCACAAAATCCTCCGGTTTCTGTGCATTTGATGATAGAGAACAATGATTCCACATTAAATACTGTTCAGATATCATGAGTATCAGAAACTAATACAGGCATATGTAGTACTACACCCTTCCCTGCTGTGATGTTGTCAAACCCTCCTGTTGTCACTCATGTCCAGAGTGGTGTGCATAGGAAGGAAAGGGGAGCCATGGCACCAGAGGGATCAACTGCTGGTGGTTCCACAACTGTTGGCGTTTTTATGTCTGATGCGGCCGATGAGGTACACTCTTTTAGTTCACCTTTTCCAATCAGGACCAACCATTTTCGGCAGAGGTCACAGAGTCATGGACAGATGAAGCGGAAGGCGCCCATGGAGAACAACAACAATACACAAACATTAAAGAGGATGTGGCAGGGCAATCACGAACATTGATATGGAATATGCCGGCACGGACTTTCACAGCAACTGAGTTAACTGTACTTCAGAAAGGTATGACTTTCAAACCATCGAACAGTATGTCCCGGACTGATAACGTTATTGAATTGAAAACTTTTACACGCAATATTATGTTGAAGTTGTTATATGGTGGGGAAGCACAGAGCACTGTTGGTTTTGTTAATAACTTAAAAAAACCTAGTAGTTATGTTCCTTTGACTAATGGTGTTGTTGAAACATTTGAAAAAATGTGCTTGAAGGATATTTACAAAATCTATGATAACAATATTAAAACTAAATGTTTTTGTAATTTGCATGCTCATGAAAAGCAAGCGTTAAATAATCTACGACAAAATGCAACTATCTCTATTAGACCAGCTGATAAAGGAGGTCCAGTTTTTCTGGGATGAAAAGGGCAGCCACTGAAGTTCATCCTAGGGATGAGTATATGAGAATTCTAGTGACTTATTCTAGCAATATCAATCTATTGAAAAATGTGTTTTCTAAGAACTGGAATGTTCTCTGTGCTGATGAAAGAATAAGACAAATGGTTGGTGATGTTCCACATTATGCTTATAAAAATAAGAAATCTCTCAAGAGAATCCTTTGTGGCCCTAAATTATGCTATGGGGGAGATACCCAGACTACAGGGTCTGGATAAGGTACTTTACCATGTAAAGAACGTAACTTCTGTAGATATCTTGATACTTCAGGGGGATTCCATCATACAGGGAAACAACTGAGTTTTCGCTTGAGAGCAGATTGTAATTCCACCAATCTTGTTTATTTAGGTTATTGTTTGATCTGTTTTCCTTTCTATATAGGCATGACTACACGCAGGTTACGGGATCGGATCAGGGAACATCTTTATGACATATCCAGACATGCTGATACCAGCGCTTTGGCATGACATGTCATGACCAGGGGCATAGAACATGAGTTCAGATTTATGGTTATAGAGATGGTACCATTTAATGTTAGACAGGGGCCCATTAGGAACAGGGTTGAGAACAGTGAGCTCAAATGGATTATTAGAATGAGGGCGAATATGGGTAAAGGTCTTAACGACAAGTTATCCATCCAACCCTTTCTAGCCAATAGAACTTTACTAAATGAGAGGATGTTGTATGACTTTTATGATATTATTTTTATGGAAATATTTTTTATGAATGTATTTCTTATGAATGAATGTATGATTTTTATGAACATACATTTATTATTTTTTATGGTCAAATATGGATTGTTTATGAGTTACTGATCTTTCGTATTTATGTATATTTTAGATGTGTATATTTTTGATGTTGTATTTTTAAATGCTGAATTGATGTGATGTCATCATATGAAGACTGTATTTAAATACTTGAATTGTTCAGTTTGAATTGTCTGAGGAAGCAGCTTGGCTGCGAAAGCGCTCACCTTTGTATTTATTTATTTTATTAAATCAGTGTTTTATTTAGCCGTGGTTAAGTGCTCTTTACATTTACTTTTTCTCATTCATATATATATATATATATATATATATATATATATATATATATATGTATATATAGGTCTACTACATATGATCGACATTTCACAAAACCGAAGACCATATGGCCGAGACCATATCATTTACATTTGATACTGACATTGTCGATAATGTAAAAAAAAAAAAAAAAACACAACAATCACTTATCCTCACACTGCTAGCAGGGGGGGGCAAGCCCCACACCCCCCTGGAACTTAAATATGCCAACTCCGAGATCACACTACAGTGCAGAAGATGGAAATCTTTCCATTCTGTACTGTATGGAGATGCCCGTTCCGCATGGTCGACATTTCAAAAGTCGATCATATGATCTCAGCCATATGCTTTTCGGCTTTGTGAAATGTCGACCATGTGAAGGGGACCCATATATATATCTGTCTATCTATATATATATATATATATATATATATATATATATATATATATATATATATACTGTCTGTATATTTTAACTGTGGAGCTTTTCTCCCCGGTCCTCTGCTGAAAATGGACCTACGTCCAGTCAGACACTCCCGGTCAACAAATATAAATAAATAAAAATAAAATAAATATATATATATATATATATATATATATATATATATATATATTACGCAAAAAGAACCAGCACAAAATAATCAAAAGTCAAACCGAAAGAAAAACACAGAAGTCTAGGAATAGATGCTTAGCCAACTTTAATGGCTAACAGGTCAAGTCACCTCACCAGTAAACCAGGTTCCGCCTTAGCGTCATCAGTGTATGTGTTAAGGGATGCCCTCACCCTCCTTTTATACACATTCATTTAAAGCAACAGTTGACTATATGTCTTAAATGCTTCAACACCACATGGAAGAAAATAACAGAACAACATTTACATTGATTTGATTCATATCAAATAAAACATTTTTATACCATTATTGTTGTAACAATCAAATTACCTTATGTGTATCCAAATACTATTGCCTTGAATTATAACATACATTTTACCAGTGATCATTCAGTCCAGGTTTAAACAAGGCTCCCAAATTAACTATCCATTGTCTTTCTTTTTTCACAAGAATTTTTTGTTTGTACATCATTGAAAGGTTATCACCTACCTCTTTATCTATACCCAAAAAAACAAAATGTGCTGTAGGGTGTACCAATATGTGTTTATATAATTCACTTCTGTTTTGTTGAGAATTTATGTCACTCGTGTGCAAAGCAATACGTTGTTTAAACCTAAGAGATGTTTGCCCTATGTAAAAAGAGCCACATTGGCATACTGCCATATAAACTACACCTTCAGTTGCACATGTGATCAAATGACAGATGTCATATACTTTTGATGTGTTAACAGAAGTGAACGATTTAGTCTTAGATATATGTTTACAATATATACAATGTCCACAGTAGGTGCTCCCTACTGCCATTGGGTTTGTTTGATTATCTTGTTTTACTTGTCCCTTTTTGAAACCTGACAAATGTTCACCTATGTTTCTGCCTCTTCTAAAACCAAAACTGCAATAATTTCCTAGCAATGTGTCAAAATATGGATCCGACTTAAGTATGTGCCAATGCTTTCTGATAATTTGTCTAATCTTGAATGTATTAGACCCATACTTGGTAATAAACCTGATCTGATCTTCCTTAGTATGAGTTTGTATGTTATCCTTCAATAACTGGCTTCTGGACTGGACCCTCGCTTGCTTTAGTGCTTCATCTACCTTTCTGTGGTCATACCCCCTAGCTAAGAATCTTGTTTTAAGCTGTTTTGCCTGTACCCTAAACTCATCAGTGTTGGAGCAAATCCTTCTAATTCTAGTAAATTGGGCCTTAGGAATATTAGTCACTATGTGGTGAGGATGGCTACTGTTGGCATGTAATATTGAATTTTTGGAAAAAGGTTTCCTATATAAAGTAGTATCCATTGTACCATTCTTAGCTTTAATAACTTTTACATCCAAAATTTCTACTGAATGTTAATCAATGTTACCACTAAAATATATACTATGTTCATTGGAATTTAAATATACCATAAATTCATGCCACTTCAAAATATCCCCCGTCCAAATGACCGAACAGTCATCCAAATATCTCCACCACATTATGAGATTGTTCTTAAACCTATTTTTATTACTGTAAGTTATGTCATGTTCCAAAAAACCCATGAAAAGGTCAGCATATATGGGTGCAAAGGTTGCACCCATTGCTGTGCCCTTTATCTGTAAATACCATGCTTTATTGTATGTGAAGGAATTGTTCTCCAAAACCAATCTTAATAAAGTTAACAAAAATTCAATCTCCACCTCATCATATTTGCCTGACATCTCCATCCAATAATTGACTGCTCTGATGCCTGCTTCATGAGGGATGCTGGAATACAAGGCACGCACATCAAGTGTGCCCATCTATGTATCTTTAGAAATCTGTAAATCATTCATGAGCCCCAAAAATTGATTTGTATCTTTTATACGAGCTGTAACATGTACCAACAAAGGTTTTAACTGGCATTCCAAGTATTCATACAGTGGTTCTATCAATGAGCCATGGCCAGCCACTATAGGTTACCCCTGGAAGTGGATTCACTTATTTATGGATTTTGGGTACTAGGTAGGAATACTGAGAGCTAGGATCATCGACCCTTAATTGTATAGATAAAGCCTCTATAATAGCCCTACCACTAACAACCTGTTTTAATACTTCATCTATCTGTTCTTTAAATCCCCTGGTGGGGTCCCCTAGGAAGGCTGCAGTAAGATGTTGCATCACTAAGATGTTTCTCTACTTCTTTATTATAGTCGGTTTTGTTCCACACTACTGTGGCTCCTCCTTTATCTGCTCTTGTAATAATCAAATCTTTGTTTTGTTGTAAATTCTTTAGGGGTATTTTTTTTTCCTTTAGTCAAATTATACGTGTCTTGCTTAAACACCTCATTCTGATTTATTTGTAACTCAAGTAGTATCTGTTGTTCAAATACTTTAACCACCCCATTGTATGGTGGTTGAAAGTTGGATTTCTTAAATCTAAAATTTTCAACTTCCTTGTGAAGCATGTCCGGGGGTGTATGTGCAAAAAAATATTTTAAATTCAAATTTCTGCAAAAAGTTTTTAAATCCTGAACCACATCAAAGTGTGACACATAAGTGCTAGGTACAAATCCCAAACCTTTATTCAAAACCTTCATTTCCAACTCTGTAAAGTGATAATCAGTTAGATTGACCACTAGCTGGTTTTCAATTTCCCTATTTAAAGTAGGAGCATTAAAGCCATCAGCTATGTTGCCATTATCTCGTTGAATATTTTTTCCATCACCTCTATGCCTGTGTTTTCTGCCTCCCCTTCTATAGGGCCCCTGGACATCTTGGGTATGGGAGAAATCACTACTTGGGATTCCAGTCCTTCATTTTCTGTATTCGCATTAGAATACCCTGATGACAACTCAGAATTATTAGAATAATCTACATTTTTTTAGTATGGATCGAACTCTCTTTCTTTTTGGTCTATTACTGCTTTTTTGATTGTCAGTAAACCTAACTGTTCTCTTAACTTTCTTCCATGAATATGTAGTTTGATTTTTGTAGTCATTAAGGTCTCTTTGATATTTCTTAGTCTTTCTTTCCTGTAACTCTTTTTCATGTCTGTTTACCTCTTTCACATAGTTGGCATATCTATCCAAATAACTGGTTTCCATTGCATGACCAAAGTTTTTTTCATAACATTCATTAAGCTTAGAAGTTAACACTTTCTGTTGTTGTTCATAATACTCTACCAGTAGCTTAATGAATATTTTTGAAGCCAGTTGTATCTGCCGCCATTTTTTCATAAATTCCTGATTGTCAGTCCCAACCCCTGACTCCACATATATTCTCAACCCCCAAGGGGCTATTTCAGCTTTTAGATATGCCTTCAAAAGTTTACAATGCCATACATTAGACCTTACCTTCTTGGTACTGTTGACGAGTTCTACAAACTGTTGCTCCAATTCAGTGTTTTCAGAACTAACTTCATTGGGGAGGGCACTCCCTTCCATCCTAAACAATGATAAATCATCCACATCTGTGGCTAGCCTGTCCAAAAATTGTCTCAAATTTTGAGTTTCTGCCATTTTATATTTATATGCCTAATTAAAGTTGTATTGACTTTATATTTCTGGTCTTACTTCTATATCTTACTTTAACTATATGAGTGATACACAATATTTTATAAAAAATATCTATCCCAAACGTCAAGTGTTAATCAAACTATCTTGCTCCTGTAACTATCTTGTTCAACTAACAGATAAATTCTTAGGCAGATTGATGCATTTATTTATCTACCAAAATATTTAAATTTAATGCTGAAACCTGAATATTATATTGATATGAACTCCCCTCTTATGAAACTCTGGCTTGTGAAAAAAATCGCAATACATTTTGGCCTTTGGTGTAGGCCTGTTTCATTATTTCATACCCATACCCCTTCCAAAACTGAAACAATGGTGACAAAAACACACTTTTGATTTCAAAATCAAATGTATATCAAAATGCAAACCAATACAATATTTAAATTGTCCTTTAGAGTCCATATTCAAACTTTCCATACATGCCATAAAGTTCCATGCATTTGAAATATTTCGTATTGCAAAAACCATCTGTTCCTTGACCAGAAAAAGTCTTGCTATCTTAACTTTTTCCTGTAGGTTTAAGAACTTTGTCGTTGATCTTTAAATCTTTAAATTAACACCAAACACCCAAGCCACTAAGATAACCCAGGCTTATGATAACAAGCGCCTCCTATATAAACCGTTGACTAACTAGTCAACTATCATTCACCACCATGATAAAAAATAGTAAATGTCACCTTGTATATCTGTCCTTAGTATTCCAAAAAACCTGGTTGGTCTGTGTACAGAACAACGTCACTATTCAGTGGACCTGTAGTACTCCACCTTTATAGTTCGTCTGTTAATGTGATACCTCGACTGGTATCTAAATACACCTACACATCATCCTTTCAGGCCTTAAACATGTACAGACCTGACTGGTCTGCTAAAACCCTTCAGTTTCCACTTTTACACCCCACTTCTTAAGGCCTTTACCCATCACAGACCCGACTAGTCTGCTAAAACCCTTTGGTTCTCTCGTTATACATCACCAGCTAGAATTGCTGCTTTACCATGTTGGAAGATGACTTGTATTATAACATAAAATGGCATTTCACCTGGTTTCTTTCTCCTCCTAGAGTTCAGGAACAAGCACGTCTGTTTCACACACCATCCCTCTAGGTCAAACTGTTCTTCTTCAAACTGTCATGACCAAAAACATAACTCAACTATAAAATACCTGTTTTGTTCTAATAATATAGAAGATCACCAGCACTCGTAAAAATGCAATCAAAAACACCAAAAATGGTGCTCGGTGATATAGTGCCCAGTTTACCAGCAATTACACTACGCAAAAAGAACCAGCACAAAATAATCAAAAGTCAAATTAAAAGAAAAAGACAGAAGTGCAGTAATAGATGCTTAGCCAACTTTAATGGCTAACAGGTCAAGTCACCTCACCAGCAAACCATGTTTCACCTTAGCGTCATCAGTGAATGTGTTAAGGGATGCCCTCCCCCTCCTTTTATACACATTCATTTAAAGCAGCAGTTGACTATATGTCTTAAATGCTTCAACACCACATGGAAGAAAATAACAGAACAACATTATTTACATTGATTTTATTCATATCAAGTAAAACATTTTTATGCCATTATTGTTGTAACAATTATATTACCTTATGTACATCCAAATACTATTGCCTTGAATTATAACATACATTTGTAGTGATCATATTTTATACATATATATATATATATATATATATATATATATATATATACACACACACACATATATGCACAGGTTTACTATCATTATTTCACCTATCACATGTGCGATACTCCATAATGTCAACTAGTTAGTGAGAAAAACGGTCATTACTGACGGTCAGAATGTTGAATTGGGCTGTATTTGTGCAAATTTGACATGACATTTCCTGATTCGACAACTAATGGATTAGCACTGCCAATTGGACTTCCCAGCATTGATATTTTGCATGTTACAGTCCAGCTTTCGACATTACCAGTTTCAGACATTGGTAAGACGCTAATGTGGTGGTCGGCATTATGATAGTAAACCATATGCATATATACATGTCCCGGTCATAACACTGAATCCTCATTTCACTGAAACTCAAATGGCCCAACCCATTTCATTGAAAACTCATTTCACAGAAAAGTATAGAAGTGTACAGAAAGTATGTGATGGTGTCACTTCTTATGATACGAGTTACTAGAGATGTGAGTCTAAAAGGCTGAGGTGGTGCAGTGGTTAGCATTGTCGCCTTACAACAAGAGGTTCTCTAGTTCAATTCTCAGCTGAGGCACCTTCTGTGCAGAGTCTGCATGTCCTCCCTGTGATCAAGTGAATTTTAAAGACATGCAGGTAGGAGCATGTGTGTGTGTGTGAAAGTTGGGTGCCGGGCTGGCAACTCGGCACTATAAAAAATCCACTGCCACTCAGTCTGCAGACCGGTGACCTGCTGTAGCAACCCCTAACAGGAGAAGCCAAAAGACACTGCTTTTATAAGAGATGTGAGTCTAGCAAAGTATGTGTGAATTGTTATGGTCAGCATAGTGTTGTACCCCAGGATCTGAAAATGTCTGTATTTGTTCTCAAGTACTGATTCACCATGTGCAGTGTTTTTTTTCTTTTCTCTACTATTCATACCTCTCAACCTGAAAACATCAAAAATCTGGACAAGGCCCATAAAAAATAGGTACAAATCTGTACGCTGATTAACGTACAATTTGCATAACCCCGCCCACTCCAATGAATTGTGGGATACCAACTTTCAAACACAAACCGAAGAACAGACCACCAAAATATGGCACCAGAGTCCCCTGCCCTGCAGCCATTCCAATGTCCCATTACCTGGCTATTTCACCCCATTTACCATAAACACTAGTGTGTGCATACTGCTTTACTTCTACAATGATACTGTCTCACAATGAAAATAGACTTGGCATTAAAACTTCTCTGCCCTTGAAGCTTACATTCATTGAAACAGCAGTGAAGCCCACACCACATCCAAAGGAAATCTTTATCCGCCACTGGCCAGATGCATTACCTTTGGGCTATTTTCAAATCATAGGCCCCTTGCACACAAAAGCAACATACATGCTTGATACACCTTCCTGAATTTATTAAATTATATTCCTTGTATAATACAGCATACTTGTTAGACTTAGGTTAAGAGCGCATTTTAAATTTGTTTTAACATTTTTCCAGTAAGCAATGGAACAAAATGCATGAACCAATGACAAAACTGCCCATTTCAGAACATTACCATCATAAAAGTCTAATTCCATACACCAAAAACCAGGGACATATTTTTAAACAAAGTTAACAGCAGTCTTAGTAACTTCATCCATGCACATTAGGATTTCAAACAGCTGAAAGCTCTTAGGTTCATAGGTTAGTACTAGGCTAAGTGCCCTTGTGAGCCATTGTAAGCCCAGCGAGTTAGCCCTTGTGAGCCTCAAACCCTGCACCTTGTGTCTGTAAGGCAAACAATACATAAGCTTAAAAGCAGCTACTGCAGAGGCCAGTTCTTCACAAGTTTGCTACCCATCATCTGTCAGATCAAAGTAAACTTGCTGGCACACCACAAGAAAATTTTGCACATATTATACAAAAATATGAAATCCAAAATGAACAAACACTGCACAAAAGACTGCCATAAAATGTAGACAATTAGATCTTTACTGTTGCTAGCAGTCACAGACAAGCCTCTTTATGAAACTTAACATCCCCCAAAATAAAAGTTTTTGCAGCAATGAAACAGACTTCTACTCTACTACAACATCCTGCCAAACCGCATTAAAAAAAGAGAGAGTACTGGCTGTTAACGTGGCGAAACAGTCAAACATTTGATTTACCCAACCTTTACTTAAATATAGGGGAAACAGCAATTATGTTATCAACTTATCCGCTTAACGAAACCACTAAAAAACTGCATATACATGTGCATAAAAACAACTTGAATTCAGATATTAAACACGCTTACGGTCTGAACGGAAATAAAGTTCTGTGGAAACCCGAACCCTTTAACTCTCAACTATTCATTCTCCTAAAAACGTTATCTTCTTAAATGCCCAAAATTACCTCACCCACATAGGCAAGCAAGAATTTGACCACCAGTCAACACTTTATCCATACATCATTAAACAAATGCATAAATCCTTAACAACTGCAGCTAATATATACAAAACAGCAGTGCTTGGCAACTGACGCCAGCAATCAGGCCCAATATGTCAAAGGTACCGGAAAGACATTCTGCAACCCACACACACACAGAGCTTTTGAAGCATCAACATTAGAATATAAACATTTAATAATAAATATAAGATTATGTGCATTCTCTTAAAACATGATGCCATTAGTTGGCATACAAAAGTATAATTTTAATAAACCTGGAAACTACAAAAGCGCTGCTTTTTAAACACCTACTGTATTAGAAGTAACTTCAGAACCACCTAGAAGGTTTCAGCAATCTACCAAACTTACAGTATTTGTGGCCTGCTCGTATACAGCCCCATGTGATGCCTTAAAAGGCAGTTAAGGCACCCAGTGTTCTCTGTGCGACACAGGCAGCCGGGTGGAGGGCGCTGGTGCATAAAGAAAACTAACTCTCAACACAGAAAAGTAAGTTAAACCATCAAAAGCAATGAAAAGGAAACCAGCAGTCAAACTAGGAAACTGATCGAAAATAATAAGGGACGGTTTGAGGACGGTCGCACAAACACATTTTCCAGTTAGGTCAGGGTAAAAAGTAAGAAAATGAACCAGAGAAGTACCATTGATCAGCACATATGCACATTTTATTTTTTTTCATAATCCCACTTAATTTCAGCTTTCAACCAGTTACTCAGCTTTCGTATCCAGCAATAATTTATACTATTGGGAAAGAAAACAGCCAGAGTCAAAAGGGGGTGGCATTTATGTGATATCCCTCTGTTGGGCCATTCTCTGCAGCTGCCAGGGAACGGTATCCACCACACTCACAAACTCAACGAAGTACGAACCCACTTACGGGAGGCTGGCAGTAGAAATAAAACAGAATGTAATGATCCTTTTCTTAACTATGGATCTGTATCGGGAACATATACGTTTTCTTACTTTACTCAAAAGGCTCTCAGACTACGCTCTTATTTTTTTAATTACATTTCAAACTGTATTTCACAGCCGCAGTATCACGCTTTTTTTACCTGCAAATGTCTTGAGCTCTCGCACACACAAACACAAAACCAGAAATAACTTCTTTTGAAAATAAAAGGTAGATACTTAACAGGCTTACAATTCAGTGCGCTCCGTTCACAGAAATGAGCAGTACCTCCTACTTAGTAGCTCAGCCTCAGTCGTTTCCTTTAGCGCGCTTGGATTTCAAACAGCCAGCCAGCTGGGAAAGCCCTTGAGCTCAATTCCGACAGGCTGGTGGAGCGGACGTCATCGCGCACGTGATGACGTCAGCTCAAAAAGCGTGGAAAAAATAAAAAAAAAAAAAACTTGAAAAAATCGGGAATGAATGAGTACCATTCGGGAATCGTGGCACCCCATTATTTACACCCCAAAACTCTGTAAAAAACGAGTAATTCGGTACGGTTGAGAGGTTTGCTACTATTGTACAGTCATGGAGTTAGCATATATAAGTAAGGGTGAGCCCTCACATGAGGGGTGCAGTGAAGTTTGCCCCCCACCACAAAACATAGTTTTAAGGTATATTTCTTGTGGAGAAGGTTTTCTATGAAATGAGTTTTCAGTGAAATGAGTTTGCAATTAAATGGGTTGGACCACTGGAGTTTCAGTGAAACGAAGACTCGGTGTTATGTTACAGATCCATATATACACATGGGTAGTCTCATCTTTGCTCCTGATAGTTAAAGATTTTAAAGACAACTTAAAAATAACTGCACCCTGTTTTTTGAGAACTCTGTCCCCTCCCATTTGTAATCAGAGTTTTGCTTTATATCAGTATAACAACTTTTGTTTTTTATTTTTTTTTATTTTTTTTAACCACAGAAGCCAAGTGGGGGATACTTAGACATATAGTTTAAACCACTTCAGGCATCATGGCTGAGAATTAGGGAGATACTGTACATATATTGGTACTATATACTTAGAGAAAGTTACGGGCTAAGAATATTTGTTTCAGTTAACATTTTCTGAAAAATAAGAAGTTTACAACTGCAAATGATTGACAGTACTTAATGATTTAAATATATACTATTTTGGCCATTGAATTATTAACTGATTTTGCTAATTACTCAACAAAATTCAGATACAAGTTAAAAACAGTAATTCACTCAAGTAAACAATTGTAAATCAATTTTATATTTGTCCTTTTCTGCTTTCTTGAATCGCTTGCTTTAACACTTTCGCTTCCTCTCTCTCTCTCTCTCTGTCTTTGTCTTTTTACAGGTAATTTCTGCTTCTGTCATGAAAGAAGACACACTGTGACAGAGGTTAACTGGCTTTCATTCATTACTTAAGATTTTATTTTTTGCTTGAGTACAGTACTTACATTTTAATGTAGTATTCTGTGTGTGTCAGAATAAAGCACTGCAAGATTTGATTCTGACAAAAACTGTAAAAACAAAGACCCACACCATAACCCACCTTTTTTGCATTGTCTCTTATTTGTTTTATATGCCCTTGAAGCATTTAGCCCAGCAGCCTGAGGGGAGCAGCTCATCTAAATCCAATTAGTTCAATAAATTGAAAATGACACACCCTCTGATTTTCTACTTGAATTTTTCTCATCTTTTCTAGTTTTCTTAGTATTAGATAACACACGCAGCAAAAGATTGCTGATTTTCTGTCTAATAATTCTTCACACATTAGCCTTCAGTGGTCAGGTCAGCCACCAACCTGAACTGCTATTAATAGATTCATAGGTTCATAGGTAGGTACTAGGCTATCTGCCCGAAGGCATTTATAAGCCTAGCCATTTCGCCACCCCCTTAGATTAGTTCCCTGTGCCTCTGTCCAGCAGAGCCACTGAAGTGATCCCCGGGGTAAACTTTCTGGTTCCCATCCACTCGTCAAAGTTTCTCTTGAAGAGTGTTAGCAAGGAGCTCTGCCTAATGTAGATTGGAATCTTGTTCCAAAGCATGGGATGCCTCTGGGACAGGAATCTATCCTTCCAGCACATCCAGTTTATTGTTGTGGTGAGGTTTAGATCCCTAGAACGTGTGGCTCGAGAGGATAAGGTTTTCTTTAGGTGGAGCATGTCCATCAATTCTGGGTTGGAGATGGCCTTGTATGTCAGGCAGAGATCACCTCTGAGAAGGTGGTATGCAACCAAGTACAGCTGGAGTTTCTTCAGTCGAGCTGAATAGAGCATCTGTTTGAGGCCAGTGATCCTCTTGGTGAGGTACTTCTGTGGTCTTTCCAGCTGTTGCAGGTGTCTTGTAAGGTACATCCCAAATGAGGCATTGTACTCTATGATGGGTCTGATGAGTGATGAGTAGAGGGGCATAATGACCTCTTTTGATCTGGATGCAAACCCTTTTGTGATTAGGTGGGCCACATAGAAGGATTTTCTAACCACTTTGGCAATGTGATTATCAAAGGAGAGATTACTATCTACTTGGGTCTCCAGATCCCTTATAAAGTTTTCTGTATTTAGAGGGCTACCACCTATGTGGTAGTTTGTGTGTACTTTGTTTTTTCCAAAGGGGATGACGATGCACTTTTTGGCATTTAGATTGAGGCCATGATTTTGACACCAGGTATCTATCTCAGTGAGACCCTTTTGGAGGATGTCTGTGTCAGCCGGAGAGTCAATTATAGCCCCTAGTTTGCAGTTGTCTGCGAACTTGGTCAGCCATAGTCCTCCTGTGCTTCCCTGTACCTCTGAGAAGTATATGTCGAACAGGAGGGGTCCTAAGACTGAGCCCTGGGGAATGCCACTTGTAACTGGTTTAGAGTCAGCCCTAGCTCCCGCAACTCTCACCATGTGGGTTCTGTCCATGAGCCAATTGGCAGCCCATCTTGTGACATAGGGGTTTATGTTCAGGCTGGTGAGCTTGTCTATAATACCAGAATGGGGAATGGTGTTGAAGGCCTTTGCGAGGTCTAGGTATGCTGTGTGTACCACCTTTCCCTTGTCTATAGCCTTGGTAACTGTGTTAAAGAAGTAATTCTCTTTTTCCAAAAACAAACTGAAATCTGTTTTTACTAGTGAAAAGAGGGTGAAGGATTGGCTTTACCTTTTTTTTTGCTTAATCAAGTGACTCACGCAGGCAGAGACAATCAGCCCACAACTTCTTCTCAGGCACAGCAAAAACAATCTTCATAGGTAATGTGTGCATATGATGTACAGTAATGTAGCAGAATGCTATCAACATGAAAAGATAAACAAGCAATCATTTAACAAAATATATGTCCCTCAGAGTATGAACAGTGATAGTGTTTGATGATCACCTTTGTGTAAAAATAGAATTCAAAGTTAGTCAAATTTCCTTTTCGCCAAAGGAGGTCACAGGAGGAAAATACCTATTTACCAAGAAAGATACAATGATTTTGGAGCTAATTATACTAAGTGAAGGAATATACAGTATATGCATCTAGAATGAAGAGTGTCAGGGAGGGAAGGTTTTTCCACATGAATTAAAGTTTTATTCAGTTTTGTGCCATTCTGTTCAGTTTGAAATGAAAAGAAACAGCACTTCACTGGAACAGTATTAAGATTCTGACCCAGAGACAGAGAGTGTTGACAGCTGGCAAATGTAGAATGTCTCCTCACCAACTGATATTATCTTAAGTGATGGGTTTCAGTAAAGAGCTGATGCTTTGAATAACTGTTTGCTAAATTCTGTCCTGCCTAAGCACTGAAGTGACCTCACTGAGATGCTGACATTGCTAAGAATAAAGCATAGCCGCACTTCCAGCATCTATGTCATAATCCTCATCATTATCAAAATCATCACTACTCCTGCAGAAGTATTTGTTGGGCTAATAGTAGGCTTGGATTTGCTTCCATTCACCAACAATACACTACTCACCCCCCCCCCAGCCTCATGATAACAATAGTAATTTATGATGATGAGATGTGTTATAGTATTGCAACTTTGTTAACGTCCATCTAGCATGCATTGTTACATCCATCATCATCTTCTTCCTGTTTCCTGACCATACATAGAACGAACAGTGTAGGGTAAATTGGCAGAACAATTTTCCAAGCAACAGCATAAGTGCTAACTCATGACCTGGCACTGTGGGACAAACATGGAAGCAGAATCTTTATGAACTCACCCACCTCAGATTGACATTCCAGGTGTCTGTGAGGTTCATAAGCTGATCCAACATGACAGCAATCATTTCTTGTCAGCTGTCCTTCAATTCAGTGTGTAAAATAACTCGTATGCCATTGCAGACTACTAGATTGAATTCCTAGGACTGTCCTGTTTCACTGGAGCTGGTATAAAAAGAAGAAGAAAACATTCATTATGAAAAACAACAGCAGAAATATAATAAACAATAGCTCAAAAAAGCAAATTAATTTCAAATAGTAAATTCAGAAGGGACATCTTCACAACCATTTCAAATGTTATCTGGTGTCTCACCTCTGGTGGCAGTGAATTAATAAACTTTTTAGGATGTTTGTCAACAAAATGAGCCTCTGTTCAATTTTCATATCTCAAAACCTTTTAATGCAAGAAATCTGGACAAAGCCTAAAATAATGGCAGGGCAAGGGCCCAAAAATAGGGGCATATTTTAAATATTGCTCTTATAAACTTAGAAAGTTGCTTGACTAATAGGTTTTGGGTTTGAATACATTTTCTGATGAATTTGAACTCTGAAATTCAAATGGCCTTCATCATTCTGTGGGAATCAGAAAAGAGAGACAAGGGATGTTTTATTTTGTATTATACCTTTCTTCATCTTCACTGAGTTTGTGCAGCCTCAGAGTTTATATAAATGTATATAAAGATGGTGGGAGGCTTACCACTTCCCTTCAAAAACACCTGTTTAGCAGTTTTTTCCTTTGGTTAAATCCCGCCACTAACTATGTCATCTCTCGCAGGTGTCTTATCAACCTTTTTGTTTCTTTCAGCGAAAGTCCCACATCTCATTCAATCCTTTGGGTAACAGTCAGGTAAACCAGACGTGGGAACTGACATCCATGGGATAGGAATCAGATTATGTGTGTCCCAATGCATGTTCATAGCACCTAAGAGAAAGTGTGCAAAAGGCCTGTGGAGTATTATCTATACCTGTTCATGTGATACATCCAAAGCCAAGCATCCTTTACATGTGACCCCTACTCTACCATGGTTCTAACGCAGTGTGTTACAGGTGACCTCCACTCTACTACCATTCTATCTCAGACTGTATTACATGTGACACCCACTCTATGATGGTTCTATCTCAAAGTGTGTTACGTGACCCCCGTGATCAGAATGTGTTATATATTTATTTGTTTAATTATTTATTTGGCATTTGTTGACCAAGTTAGTTTGTCTGGGTAGGTGCCCTTTTTTAGCGGAGACCCAAGGAGAACAGCTCCAAAAGATACACACATAATATAATATGACAAAAGTAATTAAATAAAAAACAGTGATAACAAGAACTATTACATTACATACATACTGACAATAGAATAATAATTATGTATATGCAATAGTTTTAGGATAACATTCAATTTCCATTCAGGGAAAGATGGTCTGAAATACAGCCTATTTATGTAAAAAGTGCAAGAATTAAAGCAGAATTTGGAGACAGACAGAGAGGAAAAAAATAAGAGGAAGGAGTGGTTATTTGGTGCAGAAAGGGAGGGGTAGATTAAGTTGAGTCAGGGCAAGAGCATGTCCAAGAGTTTAGTAGGTATTCCTTTAGACTTTTTTAAAATAATTATGGTTAGAAACTGATCTTAAGTATTGGGGTAGATTATTCCATGCCTTGGCAACTTAGTGATGGTAGAGAATTTGTAGATTTTTGGGGGGCTTGTAAATTTCCAGGAGGTGTTGTTCAGAGCTACAGATTGTATGATTGGGTTTAGAGGGAGAAAAGATCTGCTAGAGCAGGACAGAGGTTGGGTTGGTTAAGGATGGGTGAGTCAGATGTAGCTGAGGCAGAATGAGTAGGTGAAATTCTAGCCACTGTAGCTTTTTTAGAGATATACGGTGGTGTGAGTGATAGGGTTGATTTGCTGCAAATCTAGCCATTTTATTGTGAGTTGAAGCGTAAACAAGAGATTGGCTTGAAGGTTAGTAAGGATTGGGGCAGCATAAAGTAGGGTATGTAGCAGATAGGTTTGAGCAGGAGAGAGTTTAGATTCGTTAGAGAGAAAGTTTTTGTTTCTATAGAGTAGATCAAGTTTTTGATGAGTCTTTTCAAAGCAATGTTGGATGTGAAGATCAAATTGATCATCTATTATGATTCTTAATAGTTTTGTGTATGGTTGAACATTAATAGAAGCGTTGTTGAGGGAGGAGACGTTGATGGTAGACGAGGTGTTGGAGAGATTTAGGGAGGGAAATGAGTAGTTTAGATATTTTAGGGTTGAGTAGGAGTTGGTTGGATGTTAGCCATTTTTCAACTGAATAAAGTGATTCTTGGGTAAGGGTGAGGAGGTAGGGGAGATTATCTGGGGATGAAATTATTGCTGAGTCATCAGCGTATTGTATTAAACAGTAATGAGAGCAGGAAGAGTGTAGGTTGTTAATGAAAATATTAAATAGTAAGGGTCCAAGAATGAAGCCTTGGAAAGCCCCTGTCTGGACTGGAATGAAGGGGGAGAGAGCAGAGAGCCATTTTACAGACTGAAGTCTGTTGGAGAAGTAGCTAGAGAACCAGGAGATAGCAGGGTTGGAGAAATTAAGGCTGGCTAGTACCACTGTACTGTAGCACATCCCAAATTACCTATTTGTATGGGCTACTGAAGGTCCACAAAAATTTGGAACCCTCTCCCCCCCATAAGACCAATTGTATCTGTGAGGGGTTGGGCTACAGAGCCCATTTCAGTATATTTACAGAATGTATTCTTTAAACAACTATTATATGTAAAAAGCTATATACAGGATACTGCTGATTTTTTGAGAAGTTTTTCTGATTGGTTTAGGACATATAAATCTCTATACCATAAATAAGTTTTTGATGGTGACTCTTGATATTCAGTGACTTTTTACTGTCATACCTAACAGTTATGGCATAAATGCCATAAGGGGACTTCTAGTGAAAAATGGGCAATATTCTGGCAGATTCAGTGAAACTATATGTGAACTACTCCAGTTAGCACTAGATAATAATTATTTTGTTTTCAGTGAAAGAATTTACCATCAAATATCTGACATAGCAATGGGTACTCCCACATATGCCAATCTAGTACTGGATAAGTAGGAGAATGAATCTATACATCATGGCCCACAGCAATATTCTCAGAATATTAGTTGCTTTAAGAGATATGTGGATGATTTGTTTTTTGCTTGGCATGGTAGTAAGGATGAACTAGATGTGTTCTTAAACTATTTGAATAACAGTACTGATTTTTTACGTTTTTCTATGACATGTTCAGATATTAGTATTAATTTTCTGGATATGAGAATCTCATTTGATGGGACTGAAATGCAAACTACTGTTTACAAAAAACCCACACATAGGAATACATTTCTTCACTGAAGCAGTATGCATGCTCTGCATGTGTTTAAAATTGTCACCAAAGCCCAGTTTGTTAGGATTAATAGACTTAATACTTCTATAGAAGAATGTAAGAAACAAATGCAGGAACTGAAAGGTGAACTTATAGAGAGGGGCTATAATAGGGAGTCCCTGGACATGGAAATTGAATATGTTTTGGGCTGTAGGGATGATAGTACCAAACCCTATTTTTCTATGAACACAATGGAAGTATCCCCTGTAACTATGGGCACAAACTTAGATGTAGGTAAGTTACGTTTTGTTACAGCTTTTAACAGAGCTACTTCTAAGGTAAGAAGAATTATTAATAATAACTGGTGTATATTAACATCTCTGCCTGAATTATATCCCATAGTTGGCATGAAACTAAGTTTATCATATAGGAACTGCCAGAATTTAAAACAGAAGCGATATTATAAAGACATGAGAGTCAAGAAAGGTGGGGTAACAGCAGTTAAATCAGGTGCCCTTCCCTGCTACAACTGTAGCTGTTGTGTTGTTATTAACAAAAATAATATTTTTCAACATCCAATAACTAGGAAGAACTGTTTATTTTCTGGCTTAGCAACATGTGTTACAACGAATATAGTATACCTGGCTACTTGTAATAGATGTCAGGCATTTTATGTTGGAAAATCTACCAGAAAACTGAAAGAAAGAATAACTGAGCACCATTCAGAAATAAGGAGAAAGACATACAAATTCCCTGGCTAAGCACATTAATACATATGGAAATGCACATAAATTCTCTTTTAGGGTGATAGATAGAGTGTATAGGGATATACAAGGGGGAGACTTGAACAATAAGCTTGAGATGAAGGAATATCAATGGATAATACGCCTTTGTGCAGATGTATCACGAGGTTTAAATCAGACTATGTCTTTAAAACCTGTATTAAGACATAAACAAATGTGTTTGAAATAGAGACCTGTGCTTTTAAAATTATTGTTCTCAACTAGGGTTGATTGTTTAATTGAATAATTAATGGCTGTGTGATTTTTGATAGTATAAATATGGTATGGGTTAGTATTTTATACACTGATGAAGGGTTTGTTTGAGCTGAAAGCTCTGTTTTATTAAACACTTGTTCAGTATCAGCGTTGCTTGGTATGATTTCATTGTCAAATACGTGGAATTTAAGCCAGGTTTCAGAGATGGTGAGACTGTCATGGTTGTAAAGCAATATCCTGGAATGTAGGTTTAGTATGCTTTGAATGTTGAGAGATAGTATACTTACGTTTTTGAAAGTTGAGGCAGAGTATGTCTGCGAAGAGGAAAATGGGGGGGAGGGATGGGTAGGGGAAGATGGGCTGGTGACTGGTCCTGGGTTGGGGTGTATATCCCCTGAGCGCAGTAATTTTAGTATAGGAAGTTTTGGTTGTGAATGGTTGAGGTTAAACAAGTAATTTTTTGGCTTTATTTTGAGAAGCAGTGAGGGCTGTAGGAAGAGTTTTACTCTGTATAGATGAGTGTCATTGTGGTTGAATAGAGCAAGGGTAATATGGACTGCAGGAGTAGATGAGTGAGTAGTTTGTGGGTAGGTAACTGTGTGGGCAGGGTTTATGTATGTTAAGGTGTGATGATAGGAGGTAGATACAGAGAGAATAAAAAGCAGGGTTGTAGTGAGAAGAAGGTGTATCATGTTGTGCGGTAAGTTAAAGGCAGGCTGTGAGATACTTTGGGAGATTAGTGCAACAAGATGGGAGGGTTTATAATAGTAAGGGGAAGAGAGAAAAATATTAAGCTAGTAGGAATTAGGCCTGACTTTAAGAGGAGTGTCTATGTAAAGAGGAAGCAAATTTCAGAAAACAATCAGTATATTAACTACTAAGAGAAACTGCTAAAGTTAAAATGCATTAAATGTTACATGTGACCCCCAACTCTACACTGATTCTTTCTCAGAGTATCTTACATGTGACCTCCACTCTACAATATTTCTATCTCAGAGTGTGTTACATATGACCCCCACTATACGATGGTTTTGTCTCAGAGTGCGTTAATGTGACCCTCACTCTGCAATGGCTCTAGCTCAGATGGTGTGCTCAGGTATGTGCTCCCAATCCTCCCTCCAAGGAGGGATGAATAACATATACCTCCTCATAGGTCCATAGGTGTATACTATGCTAATAACCACTGTGTCCATTATATGCCTAGCCAAGCATCCCATTACCTTTTACCTTTTAACATTTATCTTTTGTAAAGGTCCATGAGCTCTACCCTGGAAATCAAATACAAATAAATAAATCCCAATTGTATCCTGCAAGTTTATGTGCCTTACAGATCATTTTAAGGGGTGTATGTAAGCTGCAGCAAGATTTACAGGCAGCCTCTGTCCATTAGAGACATAGGTGCTAGACTCGGAGTGTATTTCCAATTTCCAATCCACTGGCTTAAGAAAGATCTCTGCTTCACAAAGATGGCAAACCACTTCCAGAGAAGGGGAATTCTCTGTGAAACATACATGACACTTCACCATGTAATATTTATATCACAAGCAAAGTTTAAATCCCTAGATCAAGTAATTCTGATACTGTTCATTTTGTAGAAATGCAATAGGTCCACCAGAATAGAATCTTAGGATGCATTGTATGCCAAGCATAGATCACCTTTCAAATGACTGTAGGAAACAGACTATAGAGGTAGGGCTTTGGTGTTATCTGCAAATGACATGCTATTTACACCCTGTATTTTGTTTTTGTGGGAAACCTCTGTGGAAGTTGTAGTTGTTGCATGTGTCTGGTCAGATACACACTGAAGGGGACATAGTATTCAACGATGGGCCTGATAATGGCTGAATAAGGTGGCATGATGACTTTCTTGGACATATATGCCATGCCCTTGCTTATAAGCTGAGCAACATAGTATGATTTCTTTACTACCCTAGACACATGTTGGCTGAAAGTCGGGTAACTATCTACATACATACCTAAATCTCTAACTACTGGCTCTACTCTTAGGGGTGTGCTATCGATGAGGGAATTTCCTGGGGTGGCTGACCTCCCAAAGGATAGCATTATGCATTTCTTGGTGTTAAGATTTAAGCCATGGCTTTGGCACCAGTAATCTGTCTGTGTCAGTCCTTCCTGTAGTATATCAGTTTCTTGTAGGAGGGGGTGGATTTTGTGACTGCTCCTAGTTTGCAATCATCTGTAAACTTGGTCAGCCAGAGGCCCTTGACATAGACTTTGACTACCAAGAAAACACCATTCCGCTAGTGACTGTCCACTTTTTGGAGATGGTCTCCCCATCCTAATTTCCTAGGTCCTATCTGAGAGCCAGTTGGCTATCCATCTAGTAGCATAGAAGATTTGTACCTATACCCATGAGTTTGTTTACAATGTCCAAATGGGGTATTGTATCAAATGCCTTAGCCAGGTCAAGGTAGGCAATATGCACCATTTTGTCCTTGTCCATTGCCTTGTTGACCTTCAGAAAGAAGTAAACCAGGTTAAGTAGGCATGATCTGCCTTAATTAAACCAAACTGGGTTTGAACCAGTGTTTGAAGGTTTTGTATGTCAATATTAATTATTTCCATGATAATTCTTTCCATGGCTTTGCATATGAGACTAGACAGACTCATGGGTCTGTAGTTCTCTGGGTCCATTGGTGGCCCACCCTTGTGTAGAGGGATGATTGTTGCAGTTCTCCATTCATATTGCACAAAACCTGAATGCAGGCTATGTTTAAATAGTGACTTCAATTGTCCAGATAGGTCATGTTTCAGGCTGTTTAGGAGGCATCCTGGGATATTATTGGGCCCATCGATGCAGTGTTTTTTGCCTTAGAGAGTGCATTTAGGGTCTGCTCTCCTAGTGATAGTTGCAATGGTGGTGTTTCCTGGGGAGCAGATGAGGAGGGGGGTAAAACTAAAGCTGAATTTCTTGGTCATCAGATCTACTGTATCCTCTGGGTCCATGTATGTGGCTTCATTTACAATCAGTTCTCCACACCGTTGTGTGCTGTCTTTGATGTTTCAGACATAGCTAAAGAAAGCCTTCTGCCTGTCCTTTGCCTGGGAGGCTATTATTACTTCAAATGTGGCTTTAGTAGACTTAATTTGCCCACTTAGTTGTTTGTTTAGATTGACAAGAATGTTTTTATCATGCTGGATGTAGCACTTCCTAATCTTGACTATGACTTTTTTCTTCTGTTTTACAACCACTTTATGTTTGGATTACTCCAGCATGGTTTGTTTTTTGAGTTATTTCTGAACTTATTTCTGGTAAGCCCAGCTGCCTCTATGCATTTATTGACATGACTGTACAGGGTTTCTGTTAACAATTCCGCATAGGCAACTGTGTGGTCAAGGTTTGGAGGGGCTTGAAATTTTGACAGGTTATAACTTAGTAGTAGGACGTTTGACTTAGATTAGTTCCTAAATGTTATAGGGTTAGCTGGGATCAAATAATTGATTTTTATTATGAAGGAAACAGCTTTATGGTCTAACTTTATCAGAGAGGGCACGACAAGAGATTGGGGGGGTACAACATTCTCCCATGTTGGTGAGTGCCAGGTAAAGTAAGTTTGCACTGCGAGTAGGAATATTGACTCTCTGCTCCAAGGTATTTGTGTTTACAAAGTCCAGAAATCTCTGGGCTTGTAAATATGGGGTTGTATAAGGACCCCAGTTTATAGTAGGATAGTTGAAGTCACCGATCTATATAGTATTGGGTTAAATGGTGAGGGGCTCCAGTAAGTCCATGTACAAGTTATGAGTTTCTTGAGTTATAGATGGTGGGTGACGTATAGCTTTGAAGGATATGATATAGGACTGTTCCTATATTGTACTGTTTGACTAGTCTTGAGGAGATTTTGTTGTTGATATATATTGAGACACATCCACCTTTGTTCCCTGTCTGACTCTTCATTCCTTTCCTCCACCAAAAAAGCTCCAATAAGTGACCAAGCTATTAACTCATCTTGTCTATCTTTTTTGATATGTCTAAGGCCTTTGATACAGTATCCTACCAAAAGCTACTAAATGAGCTAGCTTCCTTAAACCTAACCCAGCCAGCCCTCTTCTGGTTTCTCAGCCACTTAACTGACTGGTAACAAGCAGTTAAGTGACAAAATGAACTCTCTACCCTATTACTGGTCTCAGTAGGAGTACCCCAAGGCTCAATTCTCAGTCCAATGCTCTTCACCATATTCAGCAACGGGCTCAGCACAGCCACACAGCATTCATCGAGCATGCAGATGACTCCTCCCTCATATGCTTAGCTCCCTCACTACCAGAACTCCTACAAACAACCCAGCAATCTTTCTAAGACATTGAAAAATACCTCTCAGACTCTCAACTCATACTCAGGCCAAAGAAAACAAAGCTTATGCTCTTCACTATTAACAAAGTTCTTGATAGCTCTCCCCCTTCACCATCTACTTAGCAAATAAAACAAAAACTGAACCTGTCCAGTACACCAAACTCCTTAGAGTCACAATTGACAACAACCTAAAATTTGACAAACACCTCACTCTATCATAAAGGTCCACATTAAGCTAGGCTCACTATACAGAGTCAACCCATACCTAACCAAGGCCACTATTCCATAGCTAGGACTCATCTACTCTCTACCCTTCTATATGCATCACCAATATTCACTAATTTCAGAAAATCAGATTTAAACAAACTGGAGTCCTGCTATAATAAATTCACAAGATTTGCTACTAACCTCCCTTACAGATCACATCACTGCACAGCACTTGATAAACTAAATTGGATTGAACTACCCAATCTCCTGTCCCTCAACCAATTAACTTTCATTCCATCTTCCACCATCCAGACAACTGTCCAGCACTCAAGAGGTTAGTGCAGCCCAACTCAAATGGCAGGCCAGTAAGATCCTCTGATAAACTATTATTCAAAGTAACTAAATCTAATAATTATTACAGTAACTCTATTCTCCCACCAAACATCTAAGGCCTGGAATTCCATGCCTCAGACAATACTAAATTCTAGCAACACATCCAGATTTAAACTACTGCTTAAGGAACACCTAACAATAAATTGGCTTTGCTCCTGCACTAATCCAGGCTGATCATTCTGTCCTTCCTTGTTCTTACAACCAAAATATCTCCTCCCTTACTAAATTCTAACATCCAAACTATTCCTTCTCTCACAGATTCTAATTTCTTTCTACCTATCTCAAGCTCACAACTGCTCCTATTTTTATCTACCTATGTCAAGCTTCCTGCAGTTTCATCATATTCCCTCCTTCTTGTACTTGTCAAGCTTCCTACAGTTTCATCATATTCCCTCCTTCTTGTACTTGTCAAGCTTCCTACAGTTTCATCATATTCCCTCCTTCTTGTACTTGTCAAGCTTCCTACAGTTTCATCATATTCCCTCCTTCTTGTACTTGTCAACTTCCTGCAGTTTCATCATATTCCCTCCTTCTTGTACTTGTCAAGCTTCCTACAGTTTCATCATATTCCCTCCTTCTTGTACTTGTCAAGCTTCCTACAGTTTCATCATATTCCCTCCTTCTTGTACTTGTCAACTTCCTGCAGTTTCATCATATTCCCTCCTTCTTGTACTTGTCAAGCTTCCTACAGTTTCATCATATTCCCTCCTTCTTGTACTTGTCAAGCTTCCTACAGTTTCATCATATTCCCTCCTTATTGTACTTGTCAAGCTTCCTACAGTTTCATCATATTCCCTCCTTCTTGTACTTGTCAAGCTTCCTACAGTTTCATCATATTCCCTCCTTCTTGTACTTCACCTCAATATTGCCTTAGCTGTCACTGCTTAGAACAAGTAACACTAGCACAGCAACAATCAGTCATATTCTCGTTCATATACCATACATGTATCTTATAAATATTTACCACCAAAACCATGATATTGATCTACTGATCAGTCATTTCTCTATAATGGCACAAGCAATTTCATGCTAGTTTATTTGTTAGCCTTTTTTTTCCACTTTATATTACGCTCTCAGTTTTTATTCTTTATGTATAAACTATTTACTACCTATATTTACCAAAGTTATGTATTTTTGATTCTTATCAATTTCTTGTATTGTTTGTAATGTGTTTTTGTAATGGAGCTTTTCTCCCTGGGCCTTCGCTGAAAAAGGGCCAATGGCCCAATCGGACATCCCCAGTAAACAAATGTAAAATACATAAATAAATAAACTGAACTTGGAGACCTTGGATATAGTCAGGGCTGTATCTCTTTTATCTACCAGAGATGACTAACAATTGTTTAGAAATGTTTGTGATGTTTTAGAGTGGCACCACTAGTAAATGTTATTTTCTGTGGGGACAGATATTTTAGTCTCTCCAGCATTAAGTTTTCTTTTAGATAACTTTTATATTTTTCCATCATAAACAAGTTTGCTTATCTTGAAGAAGTTCAATTAAAGATTTCTTTCCATGGATTCATGGAAAATGTTTATGGATGTATTCTGTTTTCTTTTATGTTCTAATGCTAATAATGTTTTTCACTTTATTTCAGGAATATATACATATTTTAAATAGTTAGATATGTTATTAATTGAATTATTATACTGTATGTTTCTTAAAATTCTGTATTTACTTATAAATATGTTTTTTTCTTTCAATATTCAACAATATTAAAATATATTGCAAAAAAGAACATACACATACTCGCACGTCCACATGCACACACACATACACAACCACATACAGATATACAGTACTCTATATATATATATATATATATATATATATATATATATAGATAGATATACAGATATATATATATATATATATATATATATATATAATGTACATATATATATATATATATATATATATATATATATATATATATATACACATATATATAGATAGATATGTATATATTTATATGGTTTACTATGAGTTACACAAATGGCAGTAAGTCAAACGGCCAATGCCCAAAATCATGGTTTCCAAGGGTCAAGAAACCGAACCAAAAGTGGTTGATCATGGGTAGTCGAGTGGCATAGTGCACTCGACCTTTCGGCAAGTGACGTGCCGAGACTGTGGAGGGAGGCTGTGCTTCAGTGAAGAACAGGGAAGTAGCCCATTTCCTCACTGTAGTGTGATCTCAGAGTTGGTATATTTAATGTGCTGGGGTGTGGGGGGGTGCAGGGGGGGCACAGCCCCCCCTGCTAAATAGTAGAAATAAACTGAGTACATCGAGTGGAAGACAGGAATGTCAAAAATGTTAAATACACATTTTCGTGTTTTCCATTTTTCGACATTCCGGTCTTCTGCTGTTGTAAATTTCAGCGTTATATTTCGGTGTTTTCACTGTTCGACTCGACCACTTTCGAACATACCATAGTAAACTGTTTATATATATATTATATATCAGCAAATATTGAAGGCAACAATGATCCAATGATAGACCACCACACAGTCAACTCCAATTCTAGTCTTTTAATCCTTGCTGCCTTTTTTCATTTAATTTCATCAACTTTATTTTCATATGTACTAGAGACAACATCACACAGGACAATGAAATTCTTATTCTGTGAGTCCTCCAGCAACATAATTAAAAAACAGCAATAGACAAAAATAAATGCTACTATAAAAATGCAAATACAAATAAACAGTTCTGTGCATGAAGCCATTTCACCCCTCCAATACAAACCAGCCTATAATGCTGGGGAAGGGGCAGTGATGGGTTTTATTTACAAGCCTGATGGCATGAAGAAGAAAACTGTCTTTCAGCCTTGTTGTTCTAGCTGCCATACTCTTATAACACCTCCCTGATGGTAACAACATAAACAGTTTGTGTTGTGGATGGGTAATGTCCTTAATGATGTTATAGACCCTCCAGAGAACTATTTTGTTATAAATGTCCTCCAATACAGGAAGTGTTGTACCAATGATATTTTGCACTGATTTTATCACCCACTATAAAGCCTTATGGTCCCATGATGTACTGCTTCCAAATAAGACTGTGATGGAGTGGGAGAGGATATTCTCAATTGTGCATCTGTAGAAGTTGCTGTGGATGGCACCTGGCATGCCAAACTTCCTCAGCCTTCTCAGAAAATACAGACAATGCTGGGCTTTCCCCCATCAGGTCTGTGAAGTTATAAGTCCACGTGAGGTCCTCGGATATGTTAATACTTAGAAATTTAAATGGGGCCACTCTCTCCACCTCAGTCTCCCAATGTGCAGTGGTGGGTGCTGTTCTCTCTTCCTCAGTGTATCAATAATCATCTCCTTCATTTTACAGGTATTAAGAGACAGATTATTGACCTGACATCACTTCACAGTGCCAGCCACTTCCCTCCTGTATGACAACTCATCACCCCTAGAAATCAATCCAATTCAGTGGTTTCATCCACAAATTGAATGATGCTGGTATTATGTTGAGAGGCAACACAGTCATGAGTGAAAAGTGTGTACAGCATGTTACTCAAAACACAGTCTTGTGGTATTTCTGTTTATGATTATTGTTTTGGAAATATTATCCCCCAACTGGACTGACTGGAATCTATCTGACAAAAAATCAAGGACCAAGTTGCAAAGAATAGGTGGCACACCTCAGGTGGACAGCTTGTTGGTAAGCTTAGTTGGTATAACACTACTGAAAGACGAACTATAATCAATAAACAGCAATTGAGCATAGCAGCTTTTATTCACCAGGTGTGTAAGAACTATATGCAATGTTGTACTAGCTACATCCTCTGTTGACCTATTTGGTCTACATACAAACTGTAGAGGGTCCATTGTATCAGGTATAAATGTCTGACTGTGGCTCATAATAATTCTGTCAAAGCATTTCATCACTATAGGAGTCAATGCAATGGATTGCCCTTTTTTGGCAATGGAATAATAGTGGTTGTTTTATAGCAAGTAGGGATTGTAGCTTGTGTAAGAGAAAGATTAAACATACCTGCCAAAACATCAGCAATCATTAAAGCACAAGTTTTAAGTGCATGTCCAGCGATGTTATCTGGACCGGCTGCCTTCCAGAGGTTTATCCTCCTTAGAGATGTTTTCACATCTGTGGATGATGTTATAAGCAGTGGTGATAAACCCTCACTAGCCCTCTCCCTGCTCATTAACTGAGTATCATTAAAGTCATCAAGTGAGAAATGGCTGCCAGTGGTCATCCCTGTACTGCTGTATCTGTAACCTGTGATATTTTCCAATCCCTGCCACATACGCCGTGTGTCAGTGGTAGAGTAGTAACCTTCCAATTTAAGTCTATATTTTTTCTTGGCTTCTGTAATAGCTCTGTGTAGATCGTATCTAGATTTTTTTTATAATCACCGGCATTGCCTAATGCATATGCCTTGGAGCAAGCATGAAGAGCAGAGCAAACCTCTGAGTTAATCTATAGTTTATCATTTGGATATGACCAAATATGTTTATTGGTTACAATGAAGTCAATGCATGTGCTTATGTAGCTGGAAACTACTGAGCTGTATTCCTCCAGATTAACAGTACCATCTTCATTCATAGCAGCTGTTTTAAAAACATCCCACTGAGTGCACTGAACGTAGTCCTGAAGTTCCTGTTCAGATTCTTCTGTTCACACTTGTATGAGGAGCTGTCTATATGCTTGACAGAGGAATACAGAGATGTGGTCAGACTGTCTAAAGTGAGGGTGATGTACAGCCTTATATGCCCCTTCATGTTACTATATACATAATCCAATGTGGTTTTCTCACATGTAGGGAAAGTAACACGTTGCTGATATGCTGGTATCACAGTCTGTAAGTCACAGTGGTTGGTACTTTTCCGTTAACAGGGCAACAGCTTTTTTGGCCTCATTTTAATGTTGTCCTCATCTTGCAACTGATCAAGCTAGCTGAATTTGCATATGTTAGTACCCATTTCTCTTTCGCACAGAAGGACAGTAAAACTGTGAGCTTGCTTTGTGTGACTTAATCTCAAACAAGACTGAATTGATTTGGTACTTTGGATTTTTAAATAAGAAATCTATGCACTGCTTCATTTTCTGTGATATCAAATTCAGAAAATCAGTTCTAATTTCAACAATTTAATGTCCTTAAAATGTTTATTATTCAGGACATGCATGTTGCCAACTCAATTGTAAATTAACGTGTTAGCATCTTTTGCAGGGGTCCCACACATAAATAACCATTTGTATTTTCTACCAAAATGCTGCAAGTCTTAAGCCTTGCCCTGCTAACACTATGACAAACACAGTTTATACTATGCAGTCAATCAGCTTGATTGTTTCTTTTATATTCACTTGCACTGATATGCACGGGAGAACCCATTCTGGCACCCAAGCATCAATAATTTATTTTTTAAAAACTGACTAAATCTCATTTCGATTTTTAAGCTGTTTTAAGTATTCTGTACTGAACCAGCAAAGTGACAGATTTATGAATCGCCTAAAAAATATTCTTCAGACAAAAAAGCGATGGACAGTTTTAACATATCGCATCAATTGTTGATAAGTAACACCCTTCTATTATTTTGTGAACAAAAATTGCATAGCAATAGTGCAATCTTCTTAAAATAAAACCAGTCTCCACCAAATTAGTGACCTGTTCCTCCAGGTACAGTGCAGTTACAGTCGATGTTATGAAAATAGTCACTTCTCAAAAAGTTATAGGAACATTGCGGCAACAATAAACACTGCATCATGATGTTTGTTTTCTTGCACATTTATAACCTCATACAATGTCCCCAGTGCAACAGTGTAGTTGGCATGCAGAGGAATATAAACAGAATGAACACAGCAGTAAAGGGCGATATTGTACTTGAGGGCCTCATCAGATGCGCAGTAGCAAGCCCTGCCCAAAACCCACCCCCGTGATATGTCATTCATGAATATGCATTCCCTCCGAATGTACAACAAAATGTAAAAAGAAAAACAATAGTTTCACAAGGAGTCCTTACTAATTAATAGTGGAGTCCTTTATTTCATTCAGAGTTTGCTTTTAATTTAAAACAAGCTGTGGGAACCATTCTGGTAACCATTTCCATTCCTGCATTCAGACCGACCACAGCGCTAAAATTCGCACTTAAAAACTTAGTATAAGTAAATAAATAAATGAATGGGACAAAAATGCACACATCATGGGAAGTTTCATCATTTGTAAAATTTATTTCACAAATAATTATTAAACTAAAGCTGCATCGATGCGTTTTAAAGACATAAACAAATGCAAGTTATTTGTTGAGTACAGCTCTATTTTTTCTGCTGCAAAAATGAGCAGGGCAGCACAGGTGCTGAATACTCTTTAAACATAGAATAAATAGTATTTGCCAATGATTCATTTAAAATACTAATAATAAATCCAAACAGATCCTCTCGATAAGTAATATTAAGGCACACATAACTTTAATACTTAAAATTGTAACTTGATTGGTATGTTCCGCATATTATATACCTACTACCTCTGTCACAATTGTTTTGAGAATAGGACCATCACAGGCCAGTTTCGTAATTTACAGACTATTAACCAGTTGTGCATCAAGATGCACAGCCCGGGTCCACCGCATCTGTCACTCAATTCGCGACATGCCCATTCTGCGCGAAACTAACTGGTGAGGCCCTCAAGTACAATATCGTCTGGTAAAGTTTCTCTGTATATAAAAGGGTCTGCATTTCAGCATTAGGTACTCTACATCATTTGAACAGTGTTTACTGATAGTCTGCACATCTGAGCACCATCAGTTGTTAATGTAAATGCAAGTTCCCCCACCTTTGAATTTACGAGATGCTGCTGTTTTTATGATTTTAGGATCATCCAGGGACACACACCCACACACACACACACACACACACACACACACACACACACACACACACACATGCACACGCATTCACACACACACACACAGAATTGAGCTTTACCTGCATCTTGCATACCTACTGACCCTGCCAAGTTGCCTTCACATCCAGTGTCATGAAATTTGACTGTACATAGTGGTTTATATAAACTAGTATGTAGAAGTTCCTTTATTTATATTATTTAACCAGATGAGACATCAATGTGCTGGAATATTCCTGAGAGCTAATCTTGCCTTTCGCCTTACTGCTCTGACTGAAAAAAAATAAAATAGCTGCCGCACAAGGTATACCGCTGAATAGTTTATGTTGTAGCTGCAATGGTATGCACACTTTTTAGAGCGAAGGTAGTTTTAAAAATTATTAATATCTGCTTATAAATGTAGCCCACACCAGTGCAAACCATATATATGGCTGTTGGGTTTGAATCTTATCACTGCAATCAAATATATGATGATGAGTTTGAGCTCATTTCCTGACACTTCTACAAAGTAATATGAGATGTAGAATTTATGAAGCCTAAATCTTCATCACTGGCACCTATTATGTAAGTGTGGGGGAGGGCTGAATTGCATATGGCAAATATACATTTTTGCTCTGGGTTATGACTAACAACTTTTACCCTCAAATAAGATTTATACCACCATCTGCAGAACACTGTTGTATTTCTTGACTCTCAGACTATCACCCACCTCAGTATGAGCCTAGAACCATTTATTGCAATCTTACTAGCAGTAAGTGAGACTTAACCAAACTGTTTTCTTATACACACACACACAGTCACAGTGTTTCCCAGAAGGGGATAATTATAACTCTCCAGGGAAAATACCTCTCTCCTTTATTCATGATACATACTGCCACAATCAGATTACTAATCGGTTCATAGTTGGAACACACTAGGCAATCAGTCATCAGACCATTAACAGCCTAGCAAGAATACTCAAAATCGAGATTTACCTCCTGCCTCAGGGAAAATGGTTTCACAAAACAGGCCCAGAGAGAATTTATAAGAGCCTATCTAGATTTGTTTTTAGCCAAGGTACTGCTCCACTTAATATGCATGGGCAGTCTATTCCATTGGTGGGGAATAAACTGGAATAAAATTCTATCAAGCCATCATGTCATTAATTTGTTGCTACAGACTGATGTCCTTTATTAGTGTTTGAGAAACCATTAGATATATAAAGACATAGTAGGTCTAAGAAGCCGGGGTCTTTCATGCCCCAAAAAAACAAACAAAGAATACCAAGGAGGAACCTGTAAGAGACAGAATACAAAGTACAGCTGATCAGTCTGAGTAAGTAAGGGATTTGAAATCTTGATGTCCTTAGTTAAGAACTTGTGAGTTCTGGTACCCTTGTACACAGATGTCACTTACTGATCACTTTTCCAATGGGTCAACCAATATATTAATTTATAGTACATGATAGCCAAGTAGTCTCAAGGGTTGATACCAACGGTTACACCAATACTGTAAGGATACAATTCACCAATAAAATAAGACATGGGTCAAAAACTTTTATAAATGCACACGCAATGATATTTTTTTATTTTACAAAACAGGATTGCAGTTGTACGGAGAAAAGAAAAAAACAACTGAATGTGATTACCATTTCCAAATACTTACTGTTTTTGACTTGTACCTCAGGAAGAATGCAAAGTCAGTGAAGCCTATGATTCAGAAAGCCTTATTTTAGCTTTCTCCATAAGTTAGAAAGAAAAAGACAGCAGTAGTTCTGCTTCAGTGTACTCCATGGAGATCAGGAAGATTTCAAACACAAATAGAATCTGTCACTGCTTGTAAAACAGCTGCTAGAATGCATAGTCAGTTCCATTTCATTGTGAGGTAATTCAACTTGTCAAGAAAATAGTGATTATGTTAACTGTAAATAATTCCATATTGAAGTATACAGTTCCATATTGTTAAAAGAAAATATTTGTAAGTTCAATGCATCGTTATGAAATGAACTACTTAACTTTTTTTAAAATCCAAGAAAATGCATAATATATATATATATATATATGTTTGTGTGTGTGTGTGTGTGTGTGTGTGTGTGTGTGTGTGTGTGTGCGTGTGTGTATGTGTGTGTGTGTGTGTGTGTGTGTGTGTGTGTGTGTGTGTGTGTGTGTGTGTGTGTGTGTGTGTGTGTGTGTGTGTGTGTGTGTGTGTGCGTGTGTCTGTGTGTGTGTGTAAATGTGTGTCTGAGTTAGGCAGGGAATCAATAGTGTGTGTGTGTGTGTGTGTGTGTGTGTGTGTGTGTGTGTGTGTGTGTGTGTGTGTGTGTGTGTGTGCGCGCGCGCACGCCCGAGCATGTATACATGTATAAAACTAGAAACTGTAGTTTATTGATACAGACATATATTCATGTGATCTTTTAAATGGAAGTTCATATGAAAAGTTCAGTTTTGCCTTATTTTGCCTAATAAAAGAATATGTGAAATGTCTTGTGTAAATTTTCATTTGAACTAAGTCTCAGTAAAAAGTTTGCTATATCATTTTACTATCAGATGTCTGCAATAGTGCTGTTACGTCATTTGTAAAATGCACTGCATAGTATCACTAACACTAATTATTTGTTTTGTGTTTGCAATTTGACCTTACTCGTCATGCTGGAAGGCTTTCTGGCTGAAAGGATAAGGCTCTTAATGGAAACCAAAACACCTATCTAGCCAGAGGCTTTTGTTGGTCCAACAGCAGTAACACCAGCATGGTGTACCAGAGGTCTTGGATTCAATTCCCAAGTGCCAAGCAAGGGCTTTTTCTACGTGTGTGTGTGTGTGTGTGTGTGTGTGTGTGTGTGTGTGTGTGTGTGTGTGTGTGTGTGTGTGTGTGTGTGTGTGTGTGTGTGTGTGTGTGTGTGTGTATGTGACAGATTTGACTTTAGTCACTGTGCTGGGGGTTACCTAGCTGAAGGGATAAAGTTCTTCAGGAAAAAGTCAACATATATTTGTCTAGTGGTTCTTGACGGTCCAGTGGCAGAGGCAGCAGCACAGCATGCAGTAGGTTTTGGGTTCTCTACCAAAGGAGAGCTATATTATCCTTTAATTTCTATGATTTTAACTTTAATTACAATGCACTAACTAGGGAAAGTTTTAAAAAGTTGAATTAAGCTGATAACAGACTATGTGTACACAAAATGTTATAAGTAATAAGTACTGCACTTCTATCCCACATAAAACCATATCATAACCTCTGAAACTTATATTTCATGTTGCTCATTAATTCTTGTAAGTGAAAATTCCAGCAAGCTGCTACTCAGTGATGAAATCTCTATACACATAAAACATGTACGTTTATTAGAGTGTTATCTGTAGTATTTATCTTTACATCTGTAACACTAAAGGACGTTGCTCACAAAGTGAGAAAGGACAGAATCAAATTCTGTAATGTGATAGACAAATTAATCTGACATCGAACAAAATAGCCACAGGACTGGAAAGTGAGGAAGAAGAGAACATTGGGGAAGAAGAAGAAGAGTGCCCAGTGAGTCTCAGTGGGTATTTTTGGGAGCAACAAACTTTTTATTCTGCTGTCTCTTAGTTCATTGTACATTTACTTTTTTCAGGCAAGTATACAAACAATTCTCACTACTTAATTTCTTACATAATTGTAGAATTCTTTCCTCATTGCATTTTCCTCCCAAGACACCCATTAAAGTGTTTATAAGTATGAATACCTAGTAAATCTGAGAAATACCATAGTGTGGCACTATTCATTGTAGTCTTCAGTAGTTATCCCTTGTGTTCCGTCAACGTTTAAAAAAATGCACTATGCCTAATATGCAGTTAGAAATGTCCTTTGGCACCCACTCCATGGAGGTGGATAATATCCTATGGAAACAGAGCTGTCATTCAGCGTACTGTGCAAAGAGAGTGATTTCACACACACAAGATTTAGGAAACAGATGAAAACTTAATAAAGTCATAGAGGTTGTCTCTAGTGTACAGAGATTTGTTTTAATAATAACTAAACAAATGCAGTACAGAGGTAGAGAAACACGCATGCTAATTAATCATTTTAGAGTTTGTTTATTAAAAAAAAATGCCTGAAAACACACAGTGATACATTTATGTGTTAGTAACCATTAATAACAGAGGCATCATGCAAACAGTAGAAAAATGGCTACATGATTTGAAGCCAGTTTTCAAAGGCATTTTAAAAACTGCATGCCTATCCAGTCCAACATTCCTCCTTTCGGAGCTCTATCTGTGTTCTGTTATCACTGGCTGAGCTTAAACTCCAGCTGCACCTGTACTATTAAACATATAGTGAATCACAGCTGTCCTTAATGTAATGCTTGCACTCCATCCAGTCCTTAGTTTCCATTTCTTTTTCTGCTATAAAGAGTTTTTAATCAATTCTTATTTTTTGTAACAAAAGTGACATTTTATCTCACCATCTGAATAATTTACTCTGCCATCTGTATTGCCCATAACAATCATTAGTGTAATTCATTCTGTGCCTGCAAACAAAGCTGACCTCAGGCTGCTGTTCTTCTCCCATTGCACCCCTAATTAGCATATATTACAGGAGGACAGAGGTTTCAGATTGTCATACTACAGATAGTTCCTAGATTATTTATTTTATCTCCTTTCTCTAAGCCTGGGATAAACATGCATCATGCAATGGGCACTATGCAAACCTTTACCCTCAATCTGCTTCTGCATGATGGAAATTTTAAATCACTCAAAATAGGTCTCCTGGAAAGCTTTACTAGATGTTGTTCAAAGCTAGCCTCTGGCCTCCATTACAACTTACTCATATGGCAAAAACAGCAGTATCCCTTGAGAACACTTTCTATTCAGTGCCCTGCCATTAGCTGACCCTTGATTTTCAAGTTGTTAACCAAATCTGACTCGCAGAAAGTCATAGATTTTCTCTCTGTACCAAAAATCCAGAAGGGCTGAAATGTTTAATACTGACATAAAATCCGTACACCAAAGGAGTGAGGAAGAGAATCTCAGTTCACTGAAAGACCCTGTCCTAGCATGTGCAGACATTTACTGCTACTATGACTACTAAAGTAAGTGCACTCAAAGTAACCAACCGATGCACTTAAAGCCATGCCGCTGATACGCAGTCTGGTGGAAAACATATTGAAATCTGTCATCTTACCTCCTGCCCATGGAAATCATCTAGAGCCTCAGTTCTCACCTGAGTACTAATAATAAGATGTTTCCACTCTGAGATTTCCTTCCCATTATCTCAGCAGGAATTAGTGTCTCCCTGCAGCGGAGGGGACGGACAGAAATTTTTATAACCAAAAACTGACTTTTAAGTTTTGATTAACAACAATAATATTAAACTTATAAAATAATAAAAGTAATGCAAATAAACAGAAAAATCAACGAGTATTAAATATCTTATCTTATATCTTAAATATAAGATCCTATAGCTGATTGTTACTACTATGTTACTAAAATGTAATAAATTGTTTTCTAGTCTTGAGCTTTTCTCTCCGGGTCTCTGCTAAAATGAGCCAAAAGCTCAGCCAGACTAACCAGGTTAACAAATGTAAAATAAACAAATGTAAAATAAATAAATAAATAAAATATCACCTTGAATAATATTATGCAAGCAATAAGAAAATATACTCTAGTACTCATATTCTTTTATATTAAGATCTTTGATCCTATAGTTCAAAAACTGTGCATTATAATTAATAATTTGTGTGGTCTACTTATATTAAATATTCTTCTAGTTTCAAAGTACAAATATGCTAAAAACTGAAGCTAAAGAACTAATCTATACTGATTATGTAAGTGTCTCCTGAATCTTATTTGGCAGTATCCCTAGTAACCAAAAACCAACATCTTTTTTATTGGTAACCTATTTCTGGTTGCCTGGCATACATTACCACTTATAGTGCCCTAATTTTGAGCAATTAAGTCACAAGTCGACACAATAAAATTAATCTGGATTGGATGAGCCATAGTAGCACAGGACAGTGCTCATACTGTATTAATAAAGAAAAAGAAGAAAGCGAGGGAAGTCTAGTCTTGGTATGTTATTCACATTCTGTGTATTAGATTTTATTTCATGTATATTCTGTCCATTTCTAACCAATACTTTCAAAAATGTCTGCTGTTACATTTATGCAATATGTATATCAATTATTTCATCTTAGTGTATTTATTGGGATTTGTGTTTGCGGAGTTTGAGAATAATCTATTAATTTGTTACACCATATATTTCATCTAAGTGTATTACAGAAGGTAGTTAATACTGATCTAATTTTATAGTGTCACGGGAAACATTTTCCTTCTCTAGGTGTATTCTGAAGTAACTTAGCAGCATTCTGAGACATACTCCAGAAGTCAAGCAGATAACATATTGCCCTGCTCAATTTAAGTTGGCCAGTATAAATATTTACCATCAATCTTCATATGAGTTAAACAGGAAATTCTCATAAGCATGGATGGTCCTTTAACATTATGTAGATGATGCTCTAGATGTGATTCAGTCCAGTTTTCTACCCCTCCAGTATCTTATGTTTTATTGACAATAGATGTAATTCTCTTGACATAATTCAAGTAAATCATTCCTGCCTCACAGAATCCCCATTTAGGCCTATACTGGTCCTTAAATATTGACATGCTGCAAAAAGTCTGCCTGATAATGAATAATATTAGATAAACTCCAACCACCACTTTTCTTTGGTTTTTAGCTATTGAGAATACAACACAAAATCTGAAATAATAGTTTGTAAATCCTCTGGATGATTTGCAAACATTGCACAAGGAAGATGTCTAATAATAAGAGTTTAGGTAAGATTAGCATTTTTACAACAGGAAGCTTGCTTAAAAAATTGAGTTTTTATTTTTTTCCAAACTTTAGTTTTTGAGTTAATATATGCCAACATAGGGTTAAATATTATATTCCATGAATTTGTTAATAACATTTGAATATGCAAATATTTACCAATCTTCAACCTTGGCAAAATGGGAATGGTTGTAAAACTGTAGTCCAGAAAGTCTGGCATCTTTTCTGGATAAACGTTTTCAAAGAATACTACTCAAAATTATTTATCTCAATCTAATTCTGAAAAAAAAATGATAATAGCCTTCATGGATTATGTTAGGGTAGATCTGCAGTATCTAATTTTATATACTTGTATGCATCAGCTGCTGAGACTTTGGATAATGGAGCCACAGTGGATGTTATCTGTCTTGAGCTGTCAAAGGCAGTTGTCTCTCTACTTATTCAATACTCATTGGGTCATTGAGATCATAGAAAATTGTTGTTTTTATTTGTGATCTTCATTACCACTATGTCTACTTTAAACGAAATGTGAGAAGTGAAGCATGGAGATGATGCAAAAGTTGTCTGTGTTAAAACAATACTGTTGATTACTGCAATGTTCAATCTGCATGGACTGATATATAAATGTCTAGACATAAATAATATGGAATTTGATAGCAAAATATCAAGTAATGCATTTTGGCACAATTCAGTTTCTATTCTTATGCCATTAACAGTAATAGATTTATATCATTTTCATCATTTAAGGATTAAGGAGCTGCAATACATAACTTCTTTTTTTTTTTTTTTTTTATTACATATTAACCAGATGATCGGGAAATGCTATTGAATCATAAAATATATATTACATAGAGTTTTGTCTCTTATCAAACAGAATTTTTAATATCTCTGGTAGTTTCAGTGGCACAAGAGACATCAAACCCATCTTTGGTTCTGGAAGACCAGAAGGGTGAAGGTTTTATTCCCACTAAAGGTGAATAGATTGCTGATACCGCAATGCAGTATTGGGTGGCCCTGCACTCCTGAATGTGTCATTATTTTGATGAGATGTTAAACGAAGGTCCCATTTGTTTAAGTGGTAGTTAAAATGGATGTAAAAGATCCTACAGCACCTTTTGAAAACAGTAAGAAAAGTTCCTGAATCCCCTGGTCAAATCTCCAATGGTAGTAGAAATACCATCTCAAGTCTCCCCTGAAAAGAGGCCAGTAGCCTAGTGGGATAGTTAACAAAGGATAAATACATTGCTCAAGAGATCTGATGGTCCTATAATCAAATAAGGCACTGTTTTATGTATCCATTTTAGCAAATATATCAATAAGCTTGAAATATTCTAAACATTTTATACCAAAAAAATTCATGTGTTAAAAATTCACTGAACTGAATGTTAATTCTTCTTCCACAGGCAGGTAAGAGGTAGTTTTATACATTGAGATACTCAATGCAACTATGTGAATAACCAGAGTTCGAGAAATCATAGGTTGCTATTGTTTGTTGAAATTCAAGATATTGCCATGAAAGCATTTTTTTTTTCTGGTCAGAGTTGGTAAATTATGCAATAGATTGCCAAATGATGTCACAGCATCCAGTTTACTAGATCGTTTCAAAACATATATCTGCATTATGGTAACTTAGCATTCAAGGAAAGATCTAATGGAATAAGGTTCATTTACAGCTTCTTGTGATACTGAGCTTTTTCACAATATTTCACAATATTTCAACATCACAACTTTCTAAAATTTTACTTGTATATATGGTCAGTTTATTGCCTAGACAGTTAATTTCTGAACAACTTGTAATAGAGCTAACAAATAATGTGATAAGATACCTTATCAAGATTTATTAGCGGGGAAGATATGGATGCCACCTCAATTAACCTTAAGTCCTGATAACAAAACAAACACAAATAGCACAATGAACTAACGCAAAATCAGTTATTTGGGTGGCTAACCCAGGCAGCACAGTCATCTACAGTGTCTGTGAACAGAACTGGAATTGCAGTAAAGCCAAGTGTATCATTCGATCGCACTAAAAGTATCATTGCCTTCTCACACAAACGCTTAAAGTGGAATGTTCATTTCATTATGTCGAATATTCTAGAACATACATACATTTTAGATACTCCTTCTTTAGGATTTGGAAATGATAGTTTACATCTCTTAAAAAATACCTCAGAGAATTCAAAATTGTCCATAGTTAATCACAAAAAATTGTCAATTGACAATACCAAACACTATGTGAAAAGCACTCGGACACTATAGTCGTATGTTAAGCTTCAACTGAATAAGAACTGGGTCTTCAGCCCTCCGTTTAACAGACCATTGCTGTCCCTGGGCAAAACAGATACAGGATAATGTTCTTAACCCTTTGCCCTAAAATATTTGCATATATTTGATTTCTAGATGTATGGTCTCAGTTGCAATCTCAGTAGCTTAACAGGAATAATGTTTATAAAGATCTGAAGTTAAACCAAATGGCCTTGGTGGTTTATTCTCAGGTAATACACTCATAGGTTTCTCCCTTTAATCTAATTATGAGTTCAGCCAGATACAGATCCAGGTCTTGGGGGGCTGGCTTAAAAAAATGAAAAAAAAAATGCTTGTTCAATCACTTTTGCTTTAAAAACTACTCAGCCCAGAAATGCTCTGCCCTGTCTCTGACCAGAAGCACACACAACCAGCACCACACGTCTAGATTTTCATCAGTCATCATGTATGGGAGGTTTAAATTTGCTGCATAGACTCCTCCAGCATGAACTGACTTGTTTTCAACCAGGAAATACGCAGGACTGTCCTTTGCAGAGGATTTAGATAAGTGAGTAAATAGACAGGAGGTGTGTGCTTGTGTGTGTGTGTGTGTGTGTGTGTGTGTGTGTGTGTGTGTGTGTGTGTGTGTGTGTGTGTGTGTGTGTGTGTGTGTGTGTGCAAAATGCCCCACTCAGAGAGGCTCTGTCTAGTTAAATGATTTCCCCAGAGTCAAACATTAACTATGGGATGCAAAATGCATGATCCTCCAAACCAGCTTTCAGGCTTCCTTTATCTTTTTTTTTTTTGAAAATCACTGAGGATTGCAGTCTGCCAGTGTCATTCATAAGGTTGCATAGTTTGGCTACACCAGTTTGTCTAGCACTTAATGCAGATGAGTAAGGCTATGAGGTGTTAAGTGAGTTGCTTCCTGTAATACACATGGTTCAATTCCCTCAGCCTTCACTTGCCTTCTATGTAACTCTGCCAAGTTGCTTCATCAGGTAGTACTCCTGGGCTCCTTCTGAAGACTGGCACTTATGTTCAGTAGGCTGTCCCAGTCTGTTAACAAATGCATTACACATTTGTCTTTTGAATTCCTGCACTCTTCACATAGACACTAATTAGTACTGTTACTTGAGGATGAATCCTGGCATGTCTTTAATAGTTTAACAGAGTTCCAGATGCATTTTCAGGAAATGTGAGTTTCAAGGGAAGTTTACTGTTTCTCATGCTAAGCCTGTTTTCCATGTGAGAGTGTTTTGGTTTGTTTACAAAACAGCTGGCAGTGTTTTTTCTGTAAAATCTTTAATAAGTTTTGAATGAAATCCAAATCTCTGTAATAATTATAAAAGTAGAGAAGAAAACAGTTTGTACATGGACAGGTGTGAACAATGTTTATGGTAACTGAGGAGAAACAATTACGTAATGGGATATTGGTATGGCTGGAGGGGTCCTGATTCATTACCTTATATAGGACCTGATGTGCCCATGATCTGTTGACTCTAGAGAAGTATGTTGCAACAATACAGCATTATTAGCAATTCAAGTAGGTCAAACCACTACTGAGTGATGTCAGAGGAGACAGCCATTCTTGATGTCAGAGAAGACACTGGGGGGGGGGTTAAACATAAGACGTAGGTGTCCTGCAAGCATGTAAACCTTCACCACCAAAAAATAGCGTGTTGTAGATACTGATATTAATATTTTTTGTATGACTTGTTGTTAGTTGAACAAAAGCCACTGCAGTATTTATACTGTATTTAATTGTTTTGCTCTATTAATTGCAGTAAGGAATAAATTAATTCAATAATGAGCCTGGATTGTGTACTATAGTCTAAATATATAATGTAAACATGTTGCATTGTAATAACATATTTTTGCAGTACTCTCTTTACATCCTCCAACAACTGCAAAGGAATTGACATTTGTCAGGTCATATATTCTGCATTACTTGGAGTGATGATCAGGACTGTCTGTTCCTCAGCATCCATTATGTAGTCACCATTGCATATTACAGTCATCTGTACAAGATTGAACTGCAAAGGATTTCAACATTTAGTTAAAAAACTGTTACACTGGCAGTTAGTCCAGAGGATGAAAGCTCTGACTTGTTAATGACCAGCTTCCTGTCGAAAAGGTGCAGGATATGAATCTTTCTACCTTCATATTCCTACTGTGTGAATCTGAGTAAGTCACATAACCAGACAGCATTGGAGTCATTGGGAATTTTGGCTAGGACCCTTAATGGTCTACATGTCTAGTAGCTATGAACCTGTTGTCATTGATTGCTGGCCATTTCCTATTACATAGCTGATCGCATGCAGGAAAAGTTATGATAATATTACCAGAACACCATTTTTTTAATGTAACCTAGGCAATGTATTTTTCAAAGGCAGCAGGCATTGCATGTGTAGATGAAGCACTGAAATGCAAAGTTGTTTGCCAGTGGCAACCTCTGCATTAGTAATACTACTAGTTTTCTTTAAATTATTCAGATAAGTTTTACTTCTGCAAGATTGTGCATATTGAGTTAACATATGCTAGCAGGTGTTTTATATTTCTTGTGTTTTTTAAACTGTGCTACACATGACCAGATCTTATGGTCTGCAATTTCATGTTGTTCATACAAAGCTGCCAATAAAGTACACATAATTTACTTCTTCATAACAATAGGGGATGTACGCAGTCAACAAAGTGGTTATAACTGCTTTTGGGGGTGGGGGGTCTCTCGGAGGATGAAAACATCTTATGCTCTTATCATCTAGTCATTTTTAAACAGTCTTAACTTGGCTTTGCAGGACCAATGTGCATTTGTGTGTGAATTAAGTTAAAATACTTTAGCTACTGTGTATGTGTGAAACAGATTTGAAGTATATGACTTTGATTATTATTATTGTTATTATTTTTTGACAAAGACATCTAAGAAGGATGCAGACCACACTATGATTATAATTACTGTGTACGGAGGATATCTGTGAATGATGCTGAGCTAATAAAATCAAAAAGACATTAGTCTAGTGTATGCATTTCTATTCAAATTGGAATACTTCATTTTGGCCATTTTTATCACAATGTGATGTTTACACAGTCAATAAAGTGATCATAACTGCTGAGGACAGATATTGGTGGATTATAATGACAGTCTGAGGTTGGCATTTTATGATTGAAATGTTCTGAAATGGGTAGTTTTGATTTTATTGTTTCATTATTTTATTTCACTGATTACTGGAAAAAATGTTCAAACTATACAATGAAAACACAGTCTAACTCATATTGCTCTATTAAACAAGAAATATAATTTAAAACAATCAGGAGGATGAATCAGAGAACACATGTATTTATGTATAGTCCTAAAAATCTGTGATGAGTCCCATGACTTGGAAACAGCCCCAGACCCAAAGTGCCATTTAGGATGTCACTCACCAGATGTATTTTCAATGCATATGAGCTACAAGGGTAAATAAGTTTACTGTTGCTTTGTTTTTCAGTGTTAGACTGTTTTTTTCTTTTTTTTTTTTTTTTTTAGCAAATGACCATCAGTGTTTGTGCTACAAAATTTGAAATAAAAGTTTTAAATTAAATCTATATTTCTGCAATCATTGTAAAAGTAAAGAAGGAAATAGTATGCACACCGACATGTTTGAACAGTGTGTGTGGTAATTGGGGGGGGACAGAGGACTAAATAATGGAACACTGGAATGGCTGTGGGGGGGCATGACCCATTGCCCCTGCCTTGTGCGCCATTTGACCATGATCTGGCTGTGGGTGCAGCCTTTCCTCTAATAATCCTTAGAAATGGTTAAGATAAGTGAAATTATGATGTATGAGGCTATTCCTACTTAAGCATATAGTTAATACTAACTTGGTCCCAGACTAATTAGTCTGATTTATCTTGAAATTCAGTGACAGTTATGTCCTTAGATATTTCCTTGATCCTGCATGCTAATAATTTAAATGGAAATCACATTGCACAAAAGTGTTAATTCTGTTTTCAGTGTTCTTATAAACTAAACAGATGAACTATCAAAATAAGTAGAACAATACCTATTATACACCAGAATCCTTCACAGAAGAAAATAGAAAGTAGAAATATAAAACGAAAAGAACTGTGAAGGTACAGCTCCAGAATGTCAAAAAAACATATAAAAGTCCATGAAAAAATCAAATGAATCCAGTAAATATGAGCAGCTCTGTTTTAATAAACACACACTTGTTTATTAAAACAGAGCTGCTCGTATTTACTGGATTCATTTGATTTTTTCATGGACTTTTATATTTTTTTTGACATTCTGGATCTGTACCTTTGCAGTTCTTTTCGTTTTATAAATAGATGAACTGACTTCACTTTCTTTATTCTTTTTAATCTACCAATATATTTTATTGTATCATTGCATTACATTTCTAATAAATGTTTCCATTCTTTCCACTTCACCTCTTGTTTTGTAATAATTTCGAAGTATTATCTTTTTCATCCTTATTCGTTCTGAAAGCAAACTCCTTAACCTGAACTTTAAACCATTCCCAATTTCTAAAATGAATTCCTGGTCCTATATATACTAATCCTAGCACTATTAGGTTCTTTAGTTGTGGCAGCCTGTTCATTTCTAATTAAAGGAAGATCAAACTTTCAAGCATAATTGCCAAAACAAATATGACATGTGATACCTAAAGGCAGACTTACCTATGGTCAAAGGATGTTATTATAATAATAATCTACAATATTTTAGATAAATAATTGTGAGAAATGAGTCACAAACATAATCTGCCTGTTTACTGATATAACTACACATGAAATTATAGTCTTATTCAATATGTTGCAAGGGTCTTCATGTAGCCAAAAGATCAAACTTATCTAAACAGTTATTCATCAGCAGACTAACTTTAGGTAATCTTAGTTTAACAGCAGATATTCTATTCATATATGAGAATAATAGCAGCATGAAAATCTCTTTTTATTATCATCTAATATTTTTGTAGCTAGTTATTCTTAACAATATCCCATAGTTTCTCTACAGAGTCAGTGTCTTCAATATTTGAACAATAGTAATTACCTAATAAAATCGGAATATTCCCTCTTTATATTAACATTAAATTATGCCTGTCCCCTCTACTTTTTCACAAAAGGAATCTGTGTATTTGTTTCATATTTCTCATAATTTTAGTTAAGTTTATTCATTCTACAATACCACATTTTATACAGTACTGAAATAAACCTTGGACATCATTTTTGCTTTTTCATTTAGCTTCTTGTAAAAATATTGCTTGGGTATCTTCTTTATACAAAACAGAATATAAGCCTGAACATAAACCCCTATGTCACAAGATGGGTTGCCAACTGGCTCACAGACAGAACCCTCATGGTGAGAGTTGCGGGAGCTAGGTCTGACGCTAAACCGGTTACAAGTGGCGTTCCCCAGGGCTCAGTCCTAGGACCCCTCCTGTTCGGCATATACTTCTCAGAGGTACAGGCAAGCACAGGAGGACTATGGCTGACCAAGTTTGCAGATGACTGCAAACTAGGGGCTATAATTGACTCTCCGGCTGACACAGACATCCTCCAACAGGGTCTCACTGAGATGGATACCTGGTGTCAAACTCATGGCCTCAAGCTAAATGCCAAAAAGTGCATAGTCATCCCCTTTGGAAAAAACAGTACCCACAAACTACCACATAGGTGGTAGTCCCCTAAATATGAACAACGTAATAAGGGTCTGGGGACTCAAGTAGATAGTAATCTCACCTTTGACAATCACATTGTCAAAGTGGTTAGAAAATCCTTCTATGTGGCCCACCTAATCACAAAAGGGTTCACATCCAGATCAAAAGAGGTCATTGTGCCCCTCTACTCATTACTCATCAGACCCATCATAGAGTACAATGCCCCATTTGGGATGTACCTTACAAGACACCTGCAACAGCTGGAAAGACCACAGAAGTACCTCACCAAGAGGATCACTGGCCTCAAACAGATGCCCTATGCAGCTCGACTGAATAAACTACAGCTGTACTCGGTTGCATACTGCCTACTCAGAGGCGATCTCTGCCTGACATACAAGGCCATGTCCAACCCAGAATTGATGGACATGCTCCACCTAAAGAAAACCTTATCCCCTTGAGCCACACACTCTAGGGATCTAAACCTCACCACAACAATGAATAGGACGTGCTGGAGGGATAGATTCCTGTACCAGGACTTCCCATGCTTTGGAATAGGATCCCAATCTACATTAGGCAGAGCTCCTCACTAACACTCTTCAAAAGAAACCTTGACGAGTGGATGGGAAACAGAAAGTTTACCTCAGGGATCACTTCAGTGGCTCTGCTGGACAAAGGCACAGGGAACTAATCTAATGGGGCGGCAGAAGCCAACACATTCTGACTAGGCTTATAAATGACTTTGGGCAGATAGCCTAGTACCTACCTTTGAACCTATGAACCTATAATAGCATGGGCTCTATTTGACATTCCATGTGATAAATTTAGTATTTCCACCAGAAATCAATGACAGGCTATCGTGACTGTTGTTGTTCGATGAGCAGGATCCTCCTCTCTTCATAATACTGTTTTTGAAGTTCTGATAACTTGCATAGTGCAAAAGAAATACAGGCAAAATGCACTCAGAACAAATAATATGTAACATAACAAATGTCTCTTAGAAAACATTTAAAACAAATACAACTGGGTGACTTACCAGCACAACAATAATGTTTACCTTAATGTTAAGAAAATGTGTCTGAAAAGTAGTAATCAAAGTTTTTCTACCAAACAAATGCCTTCCAGTGGCAACATAACTCAATATTAACAAGATCCCCTATGAGACTTTAAAACCCAGTTTTCCACAAATATTACCCTAATGTCAACTCCATGAAGGTGCATGCACTTTGCATTCATGAAAATCAGTAAAAATTTTTTTTAAGAGGGCAAGATCCCTGCATGTTCATGTGGGGGCCATTGCCTCCACATCCCCTTTCTTATATGTAACAACTCCATGATCACACAATCTTCAAGAAAAAGAGAAGATGCCTTTTAAGGGTTAACCATGGCTTACACTACCACATTCTCATATCAGACCCAAAACATGGCAAGCACATTCTGGGAGCCAGCATTTCAGGAATATTGCTCAGGCACAATTGTTCCATTCGATCTGCATTTGAACATATGTAGACCATCTATATTGACTTGTATTTCTGAATCTGAGCTGACCAACTGCAAACTCAAGTGATGATTAATTTTATGACTAAAACTGACAAGGCTAGGCAGCTGGTAAACAAATATCAAGATAGGGGTACTAGCCTAGTGTTTACCTATGAAGTTATGAACCATAAGTATCATATTCTCATTTTTGTTATTAAAAATCTCTAACTTGATAATGAAACATAGAAAACATAACAGGAGTATTCAGAAAGAAGTATAATTCCATTGTACAGCAGAAAATGCTGCAGATTATTTAGTGTGATACCGATTAAATATGCATGAGTGTCTGCCAGCACAGAGCTACATAATGAACCATCACAGCCATGGTAACAACAGTAATGCAATAATGATACTTCAGAAAAGGTTGTGCTATGGACAGTTGCTGACTTAAGGGAAGGCATCAGGTAGGTGGCAGGCTTGATGCAATGCATGGTAGAATGTAAAACAAAGTTACCATAGTTGTGACTCAGTCACTATCATAAAAAAACCATCACAGCAAAGTGCCAGGTGATTTCATCATATAAATAGAAAGGAAAGGGAGAGACAGCACAGGCACAAATGGGGAAAAACAAGCAGAGGAAAACAAAAACTGACAAAATGAAAGGTAGATACACAGGGTGGAAGGAGGGCATACATTTTTGCAGGAAACATGCCCATTTTCCTTCTTCCATAAGAAGGGTAGTGGGAACAGGTAACAAGCAGCAAGTGCAGAGAAGATAATATAGTAAAGGAAGCATAGCCAGCTGATGTTCTGTAAAGAATGATATATCCTTTGAATATCAAACTGGTTTATACAAGATGCTTGTGTCACAAATGTATTAGAACTATATGGCATTTGAATATCAAACTGATTTGTACAGATGCTTATGTTACAGATGTATTAGAACTGTATGGCATTTGAAATCAAAATGTGTTTATAAAGTTGCTAGTGTTAAAAAACATATCAACAGTGGGTCCTGCTGGACAGAGAAGCAGTATACATGTGAGACTGTATGTATGTATGTTAGCAAAGGACACTGGAAGAGAAGGGTTAAACAGATAGCTTACTTTTTACTTTAAGAAAAATACTGTTAATTGATCCACCTGTTGGGACATGGAAGTGCTTATCTCACAGCTCTGAAAAGGACCAAAGACAGCATGTCTGGAAGAAGCCTTTGTTCATTAGCTCAGTAAAAAGAGGGAAAGCCCCAGGCACTGCCATAAATATTAGCAAAACTTTAGATATGTATCTTATCAAATCTGTGCTAACATCCTGTCTCAAGCTTCGAAGGGGAATAATGTAAGAATCTCGAATCAGGCAATCAAATAAGGTCATTCTACATGCTATCTTGGAAATTTTAGATATTACATAGATAAGTTATAAGATATTACATAGATCAGTTTTGAGTATTCTGTCTTGGGTCTGACAATAAGAAGGACCATTCACCACATCATCTGCCTTGCTCTATTAAGTGAGTAGGGAATAGCAATTCTCCTTGATTCAATCAGAAAAATATAGTGAAACTTAGTTTAGATATTGTTTTTCTTTATTTGTCTCAATCTGTTCATCAATATTAGTTTAAATATTTCCTGTGATTTAAACTCTATGGTTTACTGTAAATATCTATTCAGTATTTTCATGCTCTTTTATTATTTTCTATTAAATATATCTAAAACTTTTATTGTGGCTGCTCCTTTTAGAAAATTATTAACCTTTGAGAGTGCTTATATTTACTTGGTGGCAGTGTATGGGCCACTGCCGAAGGCCTAGCTGTCTTGGTCAACTACTATCATTTGTATTAGTATTAATATTACACAGTATAATTGGACACCTTTTGTTAAGGGCTTTAGAGTAGTTGATTGTGGAGTGTCTGATGACAGTGTTAACTACCTTATACTGTGGGCAGAAGGGGGCACAGTAGTTAGATCTGTGACAGCCTTCTGCAGGTGTGTGTGTGAAAATTAAATCTCAAAGAGTGTGTGTGTCAGCAGGGACACAAAGCACTGGTTCCACGGACAGGGGACAGGGTGCTGGAAGACTTGGCTTGGACACTCGGCTGAGGATCTAACCCTACAGCTATACCAGTGGGGAGTCTTACTGGGGACCTAAAGGGAGACAGCTATAGAGAAATCCAGACCCCAGGCTGAGTGTGTTCCCTGTGTGCTCTTAAGTGAAATTGTGCTTGATGCAGAGAGAGCTGCATCTGGAAATACTGAGTGTATCCATTTGTATTCCAAGTGAACAACCCTCTCCAGTGTCAGTGCTGAGGATTCAGGCACCTTGATTACTGACCCAAAAAAGGGTCATCACACATACAATATAGCAAAGAATGATAAGGGGTGGATGTATACTCAAATAGAGCAACAGTGAGCAACACAGACTGAAAAATTGTGGACAACTAATGATAGAGATGACTGGATTGCTAATAAGGGACAGGAAAAACACCAGGATAGGCAATAGGAAGGGATATGGAGGGCCTGTATGACTGACCCAGACAGGACCAACCAATATATCTGCAACCTGCACAGCTGACATTATGGGCAGACACTTTCTCTAGTGGCCCATTGAAAGAGTCCTGCCAGATGTGTGACTCAATCAGTCACACAAGGAGATGTTCCATGTTGCCAATGTGGACATTAAGCTACCATTCCATGACAGGGTTCATTAGCCACCACAACTGCTGTTAGGTAATCCAGGATAAATCCCTCATAGAAGTGTTGCAAAGAACACTAGAAAAAAATGTAGGTCACCTTTCTCAGAGTGCTTTCTGTTGCCTTATAGGTAAGGTAGTCTTGAAGACTACTGGGCACCAAGCAACAGTAAGCACAGTAGCAAGAGTCAGCCCTGTGGTTATGGCTTTGTAGAATGAGAACAAAAAAAGAAACAAATGTGTCAGATGAATATATCCATATGACACTTTATTAAAACAGTACAGTACAGTATAGTACACACTGCAATTAATTACATTTATCCTGCTGTCTGGAGTAGCTGGCACATTCTGTTGGACAGGCCATTATGTTGACTTCTGTCTCCTTGGCCATTGTAAATCATAAAACAAACAGTAATCTGTACAGACTATCTCTGGCAGCAGAAGGTATTTATAGTTAGGTGATAGGCCAAAAGTACAATACCAAACCAGGTACATAATGTATACAATAATAAGGTAGCTCTATCTCCTTAATCTCTGTTACCCTTTTGTGGACCAGGTCCAGGTGGCACCTTTGCAAATCACTGCACCTGTGCCTCAGAACTTGCCAAACTGGATGTTGCCAGTGGCATAAACAACCTGGCAAGCTGGTGCCAAGCATCAATTTTATAGGTGGGGCTATCCCCACCACCACCAGGTGTACCCTGTTTACCCTGTGGAACAGTTGAAGGAATATAGAGTTCCTGGATGTACCAGGTGAATGCCCTGCTGAATTCATTGTCCAAAGATCCATGTCCACCCCTCAAACACCTTATTCCAATACAGTCTGACATCACAGATATGGCCAAGGCTTATACTGTAACCATGCTATTATATAAATGTTATTTCGCTGCTACTATACCTGCCAACATTCTGACACATCCTTACTCTTTCCTCTCTTCTTTTCTTCACCACTACAAACGTTTTATAATCTCCCCATTCCATCCAACTTTCCCCTATGCTACAAATACTTCTTTCCATCTAAAACATGCTATAAAACCTGAAATTCTATCAAGCTTTTAAACTGACCTTTTACCAATGCACCTAGCTATTGTAAATATAGATGCAGCCCACCTCTCTGTAAAATTACATTGTATACTGCATGTCTATACTCTGTACATATACCTCTATAACAATATCTCTGTAACAATGCTACAGTTCCAACCTCTGCAAACTGTTTCAGTTCTAATTACTGCAAAAAATGTTTTAAAAATGTTGCAATATGAGTTTCAAAAATTGTATAAGTGCTCTGTAGAGCTTTTCTCCCAGGGTGTCCCCTGAAAAATAGTACTATCCAAGTTGGACTTTCCTGGTAAACAAAGGTAAATAAATAATTCAAAATGTATTTGAAACAAACTTGACCAAATTAGTTACCTTGTTTTACAATGTAGTCCTGACCTTCTTGTTATCACAGAATCATGGTTTAAAATTGGCAGCCCTCCTATGCAATACTAAAACATGGTTGTGACTACATGTTTGAAGCTAGACCAGGCAATAGAAAGGGGGGGACAATATTTCTCTATAAATCTCACCTGCAACTAGAAATGATCTCAAATGCAAACTCCTCAAACAACTGAGGTCCTAAATGTCTGCTAACAAAAATTCCATCCACCAACAATATTTTAACTAACACTAGACTACTTCCTACCATCTGCCAATATTAAAATATTTCAAGTAGTATCATATCTTCTGTACAGAAATTCAAAAAACGTATTATTGGTCCTTAACTATATGGGGCCTTTATACAATCACATCTTAGAACTCCTAGCTGCTCATACTCTCTCTACTAGTCTAACACTACACCCATCCTAACCTACAATCCTCTCTTTATTCACTCCTAAATCTTGCCATTACCAACTCTCCTTCTCATATTTCACAACTCAAAATTCTTGCTACAACCATTGTGTCATCAACTTCTAAATACAGTTCATGTAATTCAAAATCCCTCCCAAAGTAATATCCTTGAGACCCAAATCTCAATCTAATATTAACAATCAAATATTAACAAGCTGAATTTCTATCTAACTAACAATAATTGGTCGCACGTACTATACTTTCAGAGCCCACATGCTGCTGTAAAAGCTCTGATTTCAACTCTTCTATCAAGACGGGATATTTTTTATAAATAATCTCCAAACTATGCAAATACAAAAACAACAATCGGCATACTTTTGTATTAGAAGCCTTTCTTAAACAGAGATGAAGCCTGGCTGCCCTAAAAGATAGAGTCCTCTTCTAGCACTGGAAGCCCTTACACTCAGCTCTGAAACCTGGACAAACAACAGGCAACTTGATGGCATACGGTTGTCAACCTTACAGCAAAACAAAAGTCAATATTCCATAGACCAAGATTAATCTGGAAGGAAATAAACTGTCAAAATGATAGGCTTCATATAACAGACACAACTAATTTTTAATACCATAAGACTTCCAAGCTGGATTTACTAACCTGCATTCTCTTCTTATCAATATTATTCAGCATTTCCACACTCTCAACCCCTCCATATATACCCCACACATTTATTTCAAAGTAACAAAATCCAAAGGTACAGGACCTCTCCCTGACCAAACTCCACTGAACAGCTGAATTGGCTCTGGCAATGTTTCTTCTTAGATTATACATCACTGCAGAAAATCCTTACTACCCCCTTTAATGTCTTTACAACCTCTGTCACACATAACATCATGCCTGTCTTCTGAAAGTCTTCCATTGTTAAATCCTTACCCAAACAGCCCAAATCAACTAAATGTCCCATTTCCAAAATATCTCTATATTGCCCATTCTTAAAACAAATCTGAAAAAGTAATATACTTCCAATTTTCTCAGTGTAGTTCCCAATATAACTTTATTTTCTCCAAACAACATGGCTTCCAGGCAGGTTACAATGCTATGACTGCCCTATGCACACTTGTCAGATGAAATACTTCAAAATATGTACAAAGGCATGTTAACTGGAACAATCCTTATTGACCTCACAAAAGTATCTGACCTTATCAACCACACCATTCTGATTGACCACATGCTTGATGTTGATATTAGCCCTTAAATAACACCATATTTCCAGAATTATATTTTATCATCACTTCTGTATAAACATGGGTTGTGCAACCACTACAAAAGCATCCTTATCCAAGGGAGTACTCCAGGGTTCAATTTTAGCCCATCTATTTTCCTTTTCATTAACAAACTACCTTAGAATCTTTCACATCTACATATGCTAGTCGGTGCTGAAAGCATGGACCTTCTCCGCAATAATCAATCCCTTCTTACCCTGTAGCACAATCTCCAAATAGACATCCTCTTTCTAATAGGCTGACTAAACAATAAATGGCTACTCCTCAGTACATCAAAAAAATTTTATTTGGCACAAATAAAAAATTATTTAAAATCTCTATAAACCTTCAAATTAAAGATCTTAATAACTAGCCCTTTGACAGTGTATTTCATTTCAAATACTTCAATGTTTACTTCCACACTGAAGAAAACAAGGAACAAAATCTTTTATTTTGGGCCAGGAAAATTTCATATTTTCTCTGCTATGTACCAAAAGAGTCTTATTCACATAGCAAGAATATGGTAGACCCCTTATCGATGAGTTGTCCAAAAGAAATATCAAAACTAGTCAACCTTTATCCATCAAAATATGCTAATTTATCACACTTTCCTCAAGGTGTGAGCACCAGTGCTTGACCATTGAAATGTCAAACATTTACCAAACAATTTAATTTAATTTCCTTAATATTTAAACTCTTTCAGTCCAGCACACTCTCTCCCATAGCAGCAAAACTACTCCTACAGGAACCTGTCTACAACTTAAGAAGTAGTCCCTCTCTGTCCCACTACTTCAGACCCCATGACCAAACTATAATGCACCAGCTATAGCTTCTCCAGTCTTCCTCCCAAACTTTGGGAATTGCTGACTCACCATCTAAGGAATATCATGTCATACTCCATCTTCTGCTCCCACTTAAAAGACAATCTTGTTGTGAAGGAAACTGTAACCTTCCTCAATCAGGACATAACCAACATATCCCATGTGTTCTGTCTACTGTTTCTACTACTTTATTATCCTGTTAACGGTGATGTATCTCTGCAGAACTCTTGCTGCTTCCATACTCACATTGGCAGCATAATCCAAGCCCACCACTATCTTCTCATCCCATTCTTTGTACTCCCAATTGTAAGAAGGTTGGTGACCACTGCTGTATACATAAATTAGTTTGTGTTTGCATGTTTACCATTGCTGTCCAATAACATCTATTCATTGCGTGAATGTTTATCGATATGCTCGGCCTGAGACTGAAATTGGTCAGTGCTGATCACTATCCTCTCTGAGTTAATCAATTCAAATAAATACATCATCAAACCCCCTAAGAAGGATTCAGATAAACTTTTATACCAATTAAAAGCAAAGCCAATGAGCAGAACCTTAAGTTAGCAACTATGACTCAACCCCATACTCTCAGAAATTCTTATATGTTTATTTATTTGTTTATTGATCAATCAGAATTGACCAATAGCAGCTGGGAAATATACAAGGTTTTGAAGTTTCATCTCTCCCTCATACAATCATGATTCATACATAAACAAATGAGTGAGAAAAGAGAAACCACAACTAAACATTTAAATGTTTTGTCTTTGTACAGTGTCACTACAGAACGATTTCCTGTTTGTATCTAGAAGTCTTAAGAACTCTTTATGTAATATATCTTTTCAAAATTTTGCCTTGTAATGAGTATCTTAAATGCATCTACTGGAGTTTTCTTTCCTGGCCTATACTGAAAATGTGTTTTGCCCAGTCAGACTTTCCTGGTCAACAAAAGCTAGTAAATAAATACATGAATGAATACATAAATGCATAAAAGTGTCCATTCATTTACATTAGCTACCATTCTTTTTTTTTTACCAAGTAAGGTCTTTGTCCAATTCTCAGCTGTTTCATTAGAATTAGGGTTAAAATAGTTTAAGCAGTATTTTTGGTGAGCCTGTCTATGAGTCTTAGTTGAAGCATGAACTTCTTTAGAGCTATGCTTCTTCCTAGACTAATATAGTAGTTTATCTGAGCCGTGGTTTAGGGAGCTTGTTGATATACCCTCCCTTCCTCCCCTCTTTGTCTGATATCTCCTATCTAAAACATTCAAGAATATTTATTTTGTTCTACTGCCACTTCCTTTTTACATAATAATAAATATGAGATTTAATAATAATTTAAGGCACTACCTTGCCAAGAAGCATTCAGTAAAGCAACCTAGTCTAATTTGATGTGAAGACTTGCCAAGAAAACAGTGTTTTGCAAAATAATTAATTTGGTACCTAATAATAGGAGTAAGCATCTTTGCCTCCCAGTGCAGAGTCATAATTAGCATGGTAGCTCTGGATACAAACTGTTGGTGGGCATAATTGGCAGGTGTCAATGGTATGATAGTGCAGTATCAACATTGATGAATAAATGCCAATATTACATTCATGGCTTGACTGAAGCACTTAGAGTAAAATGAATGTGTGCGGTAGTAAATGTAGCAATCTACTTGATACTGTTTTTAGCAAGAAGCTTGCTATAGTTACAAAAGCAGAGAAGAGCTTTTATTTGCCTCTCATCTTTCAGTTGAGGAGGGTATCAGTGTGGATATTTGCATTGGGCACCAGATTCGCTAGCTATGGCTCTATCCCAGAGAAATTTAATTGAGGATGGTTATTTAATACTTCAATAAAACTACAACGTGATAATGTTCATGGTCAGAGAAAAGCATTGCTAGCCTTGTTTGCATCAGTTGTTTTCAAAACTTCAAGGCCATGCAGCATGGGAAGTCAGAATTAACTAAACAACAAACCAGCTGAATAGCTTACTATTAATTTGTTTTAGTTTAAGTGCAAGAAGAATCAATATGAATTATGTTATTAATGCTTATTGCCCCAATACTGAATGTATGTCCCACGTTGGTGTTTTTAATGTATATAAACACTACACATTCACAGTATAGGTTATCTTAATACAAATCATCCTCTAGATGGACTAACTGCCAAGGTAGCTTTATAAAGGACTGTCAGACTCTATGGTTTGACTGTTTTTTTTTTTTTCTCTCTCTCTTTGAATAGCCATGTGTTGTATAGAAAAGCAGCCTGTGAATTCAGCTGAATTAGCATATTACAGTATTCCCTGATTTAACTAGCATGCCTTAGTAGTACGACAGCAACAGTTGTGATTGTGTTACACTGAGTCAAGAAAACCCTTACCCTCTGTATGGAACATGAAGTGGCAAGCAAAGAGTTTTCCTATGTGTGAGGTTGGGCACAGGGAGGTTTTCGGACAACCTGAAGTTGGCCAGGGCATGGCTTTCAAAAATCAGTTATTTTAAATAGTAAAGTTCTAAGTGCAGCCAAAGAGGGAAAGTTCATTACGGGACTTTGTACGTGTGTGCTTTCAACTCTCATCCACCATGGCTAGCATGCACTCTTTACCACAGCAGCTATTAACCCAAACTGTTAAAAATCTGATGAGTCTGTGAGACACAGGGTGATTATCAGAACAACGTATATTTTTAAATAACAGACTATATGCTGCATCCACAAAAAAGTATCAAGGGAGTATGATTCTGTTTTTCCTCACTGCAACCATAACTAAAAATGAATAAATAGATCAATAAATCAATAAAATAAAAGTAATGACAACTGTGGCCTAGCATGAAAGAAGTAGAGCAACAATCTTTTGGGAGGCCTTCTGGAAAATGCATTTGTTGCTGTATCTGCAGAAACCATGCTGGACTGAGAAAGGAGACAGCTCTTCTCAAGGCATAGCTAGCCAAATCTCTGGTGACTGCCTGTCTGACACAGCGGGCAGCATGGTCATTGCTGCTAGCTTACAAGGTGTTACTAAACACGAAGCTCAGATGATTTGTATTGGACTGCAGGTGGGTAAGAGCAGGGAAAAGGTGATATATTAATACAAATGTACCACTTCACAATTCTTATGCTGTTGTTCTGTTGCAGTTGGCTCCTCCTACATAGACATCAGCAGTGCAACCAACCTAAGACAGAAAATAGCCTTCACAGTGGACAAGCACAAAAGACTGACAGCTGCTGCTACACTAAGTAAATCATCTTCCTTACTGTCATCAGCCTTATATGAAAAGTTGTGAAACTTATAGCAGAACTTATATATACAGCAATAGGCAACTTAAGTGATCTGGACTTCACTGATACTAAACACCAAAAAGGGTTGAAATATGCACTTACTTGGTACACTGAAAATGGTTCCAATCTAAATGTAGAAATGTACAGCATAATAGTGTTTGGCCAAAAAGCTGGGATCATCTCATATATTATAAGTGGTGCTCCTCTTCAAACAGATATGGTCATGAGATACCAGAGTACATATGTGGACAGCTATTTCGCATTCAATCATGATGTTTCTTCCACAATCAGGAATTCCTTCTGTACGCCTCAGTTAATTCCCAAATGAATGTTTTTAAGTTCCAAAGATGGCATCGTACCACTGTACTCATCCCTTATCAGACCCATCATCACATATGATGCCCCCTTTGGTATATAAAATCCAAGCATATCTGCTGAGTTGGAAAGGCCCCAATGATTTTTAAACAAACATTTAAAGATCTTAAATCCTTTAATTGTCCCGATAGGTTATCCTAACTTTCCTTCTACTCATTAGCCTACTGGCTGCTATGAGGTGATATGTAACTCACTTTGTGAGCTTTGAAAGACCCAATCCTATTTGACCTGTTTCTGCACAAAACCAGTGAATCAACAAACACTTGTACAAAGGTCCTAAATTTACACCAACAAATAAATAATACTTGCTAAAGGGTTAGGTTCTTAACTCAACATATTGCCAGCATATGGAATAAGTTGTCAAGCAAAGTACAACTTTGTTGATATTTAAGGTTAGACTTAATGATTGAATAGGTAGCCATAAATTTACACCAAGTTTATCATGAGTGGATCTGCTTGATTTGGGAAGTGACACTATCAAGTGTACATGACTAGGTATCATATGATTCCTGTGATCATTTTTCTTATGCTCTTATGTTTGCATGTTCATTCATTATGAATGTGGAACTAGGGATGAGAGGGCACAGAGAGATAAGATGTGTGCCAAGAGAGACAGGAAGTACATAATAAGGATCGCATGAGTAACTCATAGGGTAGAAAACCTCGTGTGACTGCCCATGAAAGAACAAATGACCTGTGAGAGTGGGACCAAAATGATGCAATAGGAGTTTAAAGAACCGAGGAGAGACATTACACATGTAGCACACAAAATGGTGTTCTCAGAAATGCAGCTCATTCATTTTTTTAATTAAGTATTTGACTCCTGTAGAGCAAACCATTGGTTACTACTGTTACTTTCCATTAATTGTTGCTACAAGAAATCATTCCTGACCCCCCCACACACCTAATCCTAAACACCCCATTGACCAAAAGGAGATTGAAGTGACGCAGTGCAATGTCATATTTGTAGCCATAGAGATTTGTATGTATATCCTCTACCTGTTTCCCCTTTTCTGTACCTGATATGCAATCATGTAAGGCCATTGTAGCCAGGAACATCGGCTGGTGTATGCCTCGGTTTTTGTAAGCATAAAATGCATACCCTGTCATCATCACCAAGACTTCATCCCTGCTCATAACAGTTACACCATTAAAGGAGATAGTATATTTATTGTGCAAAATGGAACAAAAAGTCAAAAGGAGAATTAGTGAAAATAAAATGGTTGAGGACTGAACATAAACAAATTGAATAAAAGCAGGGTGGCTAAATATGTGATATTGTGTTGAAATTATAAAGAAAGAGAATGTTTATCAACATAAGCCAGAAAATGTTCACTGTGTAAGGGGGCTGATCCCTGTCCTTTTGTAAAGCATAAAGGCTCCTAAAAGCACTAACAGTTGCACCATACAATGATGCCTATTGGGATTCCCCAGGATTACACACCTGAAAAGAAAGTTGGCAATACCTTTAAATATTTAACAATTCAGCAGAAGAGTGTAGGAAACCTTATGACAGAAGCTGTAAAGTATTAATTGGACATAAAGCCACAGCTGTAGGTAAAATTATGGAATCACTGCTGGTGAAATGAGCTTTAGAATGCCTAAAAGCTGGTAAACATGATTCAAGACAAGAATGTAACTATATAACCTGTTAGCAAGCAAACTAGATAAGCTTGCTGTAGATTCTAGTAGGGTAATATGGTTAAAATAACAGACAGACAATAGGACACATTCTATTATAGTAAATTGAGTTAAATGAAATGAAAGGATATGACAGAAAGGTCATTACTTGGGTTAGTCCTTTTCATTATCTTAGTAGGTGACCTTGCCAAAGTCCTAGCTGGAAAATGGTGCTTGTGTACTGATGCCCCAAACATTTAATACAGTTGATAAAAAAGACGCATCACAGATAAAAAGAAACTTGTTATGATACAAGGAGCAGTGTAAAATATGACAACTTAAAATCACAGCAGAAAAGAAAGAAAAGTATCCCACATACAGAAACTCCAAAAAAGAATATATGATTGGAATGAGATGGTAACAGCAACTGCAAAAGAAGGGAAGCAGCCTAGTCCTCAAGATAGGCAAGCATTCTGAGAAAGCAGTAAGGAAGGCAGGATGAATGTCAGGGTATGCAAAAAGAAGCACTGCCAGTAGGACAGCTAAGTGAGCATAACTGAGAATAAAAGCTGCTAATCAGCTTCATTATGTAGTCCTGGGTTTGATTTCCTTGGTCTTTATTTACTTGCTGTGTGACAGTGAGCAAGCCACTTAACCAGGCATTATTCCCAAGCAACCACTGACAAAGAGTCATCTGTGCCTATTTAAGTTACCCACATAATAAATAAACTATAATAAAAAAGAGACATTGTTGTCCTTTTATACACACTTCTCAGTAAGTCCCTCATCACAAGGAAGCTGTTGGCAAAGATGAGGCATGGGTAGCTGGGCTGGAGATTACTGAATATCAGACATAGGCATATATGTTTGTTGGATTATTTAAATGTTTACCTGGGACAATATTTCAAGATCTCAAGTCAATCACTAGATAAAGCATTGGTTGAAAATAAAACAATTAGCAAGTAATTGATTATCTGGCACTACTGATTTCTGCTATATTGGTAATAATAACACAGTGGAAGAAATTACCTGAATGCATGGGAACAGTAACAGGCATAAGACAGAGTTTCTAATTTCTGAACTACTTTCTGAGATATTAAGGGTGAATGCAAGAACGCAAGAGATGGGGAAATTAACAAAATGTTACAACTAATGGCAGGAGACAAGAATATAAAGTGCATTAATAATTGTCCTTCTTCTTAGGCAGATTAAAAAAATATGCTTGATACTCTACACATAACTATAGAAGGAAGAAAAGCATTACATTTCTCAGTAAAATGTTTTCATATTTTTAGGGACATAAAAGAGAAATCATATGACATATTCATGATGACCCATACATTAGTATTCATTACAATACAAGGAGCATCATGGGTAAAACTGACAGCTGGTGATATTTCATAGTGGTTGCTTTTATAAATGAATATAAAGTGACTATAAGAAAGACAGTCACTTCATGTACTATGTCCTAAAGGACTCACAGAGTAGAAGGTGCTATGACTTACATTAAATAATTCTTTATAGTTCACAAAACTGAATTGCATTTAAACACAAACTCATTCAAGCAGCAGTTTTAGAACTGGAGAAAGTTGTGAAAAAGTTGCAGTGCAGGTCATTTAAAGGAGCACATTTATTTGAGGAATGGCAGTAGGTACTCTTTCAAGCGTCACGAGTGTCAGAATTCTTATTCTCCAAAGCAGAAAGTGAGAAAATAAGAAGATACCAGCTCTAAATGTTAAATTATTCTAGATTATAAGATGAAGAAAAGGAGAATAAAACAAATTGCTAAAATAACAAGGGAAGCACAAAGTGTATGTGGTTTTATAGCAGGAATCTTTGATTTTGAGGATATGGCACTCTACCACCCTTGTTTGGTATGGACCAGACCACGCCATACTGAAAACTAGCATCTAGTCAAAAAATACTTGTTTAACAACTTCGCACTGTAAAGGAAAACCTGAAAAGAAAAGCTTGCAGGTATATGAAAAGAAAGGCAGAATGGCTAGTAATTAGAAGAGATTAGAGATAAGTGAACATCAGTCTGTAACTACCAGTGTGCCAGAAAGATGATTAAATGTGGTACTTTGGAGAAAACTAAAGGTTTAGTTAATAAGAAAAATAGGCTGTACAGAAAAATGAAAAGCAAGAATAACGATCAAGAAAAAATGGGAATTTGATGTATTAAATGAGCAGGTAAAAGTAAAGTAGGTTAAAGCAGGCGTGATATGTTAAAGAAACTTCTGTGTCATGGGTTTTGAAGTGTAACATTAAGTCCTACTTTAATATTTAAAAACAGTTGCAAGATCAAATGGTGTGTCAAATGAACCAAACAGGGAAATGCTAAATAAATTCTGTGAGAAATATAGATCACCTTTCAAGAAAATATCAAACAAAGGTGGCTAGGATGCATTCTGGGGGAATCACATGCAGAAGATAAATTAATAACTGACAAAGAATTCAAATAAGATTAGAAAGTTTGGAAATCATCAAATCTCCTAAAGCTCCCAATCCAGCCAGAATCATAAATCAATAGCTAAAATAACTTGCAAATGATCTGTCTTTTACTATTTGCTCATAATTTAACTTCAGACACAGAAAAGGAAAGCTATCAAGTATATATAGATAATAACAAATAGCAGTCCATGGTATACAAGTTAGGCAACATTAAGTGAACCTAAAATGTTATAAATGTATTAATACAGTAAGCACAGTAGGCAAGGCACTGGAGAACATATTGGATAATAACTTTTATGAATTCCTTCAAAATAACAATAAGCAAGATTTGAGATAATATATTTACAGGCAGGGAATTTTCTCCATTATAATTTGCCTACATTGCTAGAAGGAACCTTGAAGGCAATGGACATTGGCCATCAAGTGAATGAGTGAAGCCAGGGATATGCCCTGTAAAGCATGGTATGCATATTTTATGGTTTACTTATTTATTTGTGGAACAAGATGGGCTAGAATTTGAATAAAAAATAATAACTGGCTTCTTTATCATGGTTTATATTTATATACATTAGACCAGTATAATTAATAGCCCATGGTAAATGGGGCCAAAAATAGCCCAAATTATCAATATCCATTCTTTATATGAGTGTTACCACTAACAAAGAAATATTGTGCATATTTACACTGCCAGTTTTGTCACAACATTGCCATAACAGCAGTTTCACAGGTTGCAAGCTGCCATAAGCTGTTGTGATCACTTAATGAAGGCATAGAGCAAAACTGTAGTTTAATCAGCATGTTTTTATGAATGCTGAGGAGTACAAGGCACCAGATGATTTATTATACTTGTACTGTATTTGTACTATGTTACTTTGTGCTGTCATTACACGATTCCAATCATGGTCACTTAATAGAAACTTGTACACTTTCAAAATGCTGACACTGTATCTTCATGACAGTACTGTCAGTGCAAAAATGCAGCAAACATTTTGATTTTCTCACATTCACTTGTGCTGTGCTTCCTGTATTATCAATAAGTGATCCCAGTCTTTTAGTAATAGCTTCCATGGCAATGTTATGACAACACTGTCATTGCAAAATACAGCTGAAGACTAACTCTTTTTTTTTAAGTTTACATTGGCTGTGTTGTACTGTGCTGTCATTAAATGACTGTGAGTACAAAATGACAGCTTGCAATTGAAAACAAAACTAAAAATATAATATAAACAGTATAAACATTTTCAATTTTATTAAAAAGCTCAATCAAGCACTTTCATCATAAAAGACTTCAACAGGACTGAGTTATTAAAAAACTCAGTCAAACTCTTTTTCTTTATAAAAGACTTCATCAGAACTGAGTGTCGGTTATACAGTTCGGCATTTGGTTTCCTTTTTGTTTTTTTAAACAGCCTGTAGTCTGTCATACTGCTGCAATGGCTATGTTATGACAACACACTGCCAGTACAAAAAAAAAGACAGCAGAGGACTTCTTTTTTATTCATTTTCTTATGTTATACTTTTCTGTTCTGTCATTATTACAATCATTCAAAGACAACTTGTAATGTCACAAATTGCTCTCATGATAATGATGTTGCCATGGTAATGTTACGTTACTTTGCCATAGTTTAATGTAACCTGGTTTTCAGGGAATTAATTAGTGACTTTTGACCACGTTTCTTTAAATAGTATTTTCTTTTTTAAAAATGTATGATTGGCTGAATGGGATTTTGCTTAAGCCTGCCATTCCAGTTTTTTTTTTCTCTTTTGCAATAATGAAAAGGAATGCTCTCCAGAAATATGCACCACATAGAATGGAGATAAGCGCTGTACTTTTGCAGAAGGAGACTATCTTGTGGAAGTCAGAGTAAAGTTCCAAAAATCTGGTTATGCCACTTAAGTTGCTCCTATTCTGTTTATTTCCATTTCAAAGTATAGAAACCTTAACTCCCCCCCTTCCCAGCTAGTTTCTAAATCCTTTTGATCAAACCTTCACTCATTAAGTACAACCAGCTGAAGGAATGACTTATTTTTAGTTTCATTCTGTTGTATCTGTGGGTCCTTTACTAGATGCTTTTAGTGATCTCAACATGTCAAAAAATGTTTCATACAATAAACTTACTTTCTTCACTCCTTAAACATGTAATTCATACCTTTCAAATGTCCTGGCACTCATATCATATTGTATCATCTTGTGTCTTCAGAAGCCACAATAATAATTTCTTGCTTGGTTTATTACCAAACCAAACCAATTTATTCATGTGTACAACACCCAGAGCTCTGTAAAACATATTTATCATCCTTATGTCAAGGTGTCACTTCTAACTTTAATTAAAACTGAGAGGCAGTTATTGTTATGTTTTAAATCTTCAAAAATCACTTCTCAGCCTTTTGTATTCCATACCTGTAAGGAAAATATCCCACTAGCAGCCCATTTGCAAAAGCCCCCATTTCTCATACTCAGCTTTCAGACCAGCATCAACAATCTTGAAGAGTTCATAAACAGTGATCATTATCAAACTTTCTTCATTCCTTCCTCTTTTACTATATGTGTTAACTTTTTCAACAACTGCAGAATTATCTTCTCCCTAAAGTCTTGCGCCTAATAAACACTCCCTCCCCAAGCTCTATTTACCCAATGTCAGCCAAATACTTCATTTTTCTATGGCTTCAAACACCTGAAAATCCAGATAAAATGGGACAGAGCAAAAAGTTATGCATATCTGTATTTTAAATAATCTACTTTACTATTCCACTCTATTATGCTCTTTTATTCTGTTCATCTTGTGCGCTGAAGAAATGTTTGTAAACTATCCTGGTAGCTGCACTGTCATATAGCTGTTCAAAAAATAAATAAATAATAATAAAAACAACTATGTGAAGCACTCTGACTTAATCCAAGACCTATCACTGCATCATTCTGAATACCTATAACAAACCACTAGTTACACAAAGAGTTGCCATTTTTTTCAGCACTACAATCTACAGATTGTAATTAATAATTCTGTCCATCCTGGCTAACAGAAATTGACTTGATCTGCAACAGTATACATTTAGAACTAAAACACGGGTAGTCATACATTATACAGATGGTAGAGCCAACTTCTGCCTTGCAATCTCAGAACAAGTGCTCAGCCAACTTGTGCCTTCCCTTCTGTACTCTGCCCTTTCTAATCTCAGTTTCTCTTTCAACTATTCACTGAAGAACTGTCTTGTTCACACCATTACCCGCCATTAATACTTGCTGCAGATTATTATTCTTCTCCCAACCCCATTTTCTCTTCCACTGCCCTCCCCCCACTATTCCTTGTAGTCCAGGGGATGATTCTCTCAGCCTCCCTTTGCCTAGTGTATGATTCTGAATAAGTCACCTAACCACAGAGTACTCCAGGCGGAGTCTTTAAATGTTTGATGTGGATCAGTGTTCTACCCCAGTAAACAAATATAAATGAATTAATTCATTAATGTTTCTTATGCTTTTCCTCAAACCCTTATGTACCCCTAATCCTGCTCCTTCTCAGCATTCTTTTCATTTTTCTCTATGTCTGTCTTTCATAGCATACACACCCCCTGACATCTTAATATATAAAGGAAATAATTTATATCAATATATGGTTGTTCCTCACTTGCATACCTCTAGCATACATTATCTAATGATGTACTTAATCACACAGTTGTATCATCCTCACGCATGTACTCTATATTCCTCTGATTACTAATTATTTGTAAACCTTGTACTGTTATTTAAAATAATGTACATACTATATCCTAACTGTATGCAGGTCTCTGGCCTAAGTCATGGCAGAAAGGGGATGTTTTGGATGTGATCACTTATCTGTTTGTCAGTGAAATAAATACAACAGATAACCCACTTGTGCTTATGTTTTTTGTTCATTATTCTAATAGTCAGTTAACTGTGTTTGCCATTCAGACAATGTGCATTACTTTCAGCAGAGATCTGAAAAACTATACAGTGAAGCAAAAATAACAGTACACAACTCTGAAGTCAGCCAGCAATGATATAAAATTAGTCAAACAACAATTACCAGTACACAACTCTGAAGTGCCAGAAAAATATACTCAGCTCTGTATATTTCCAGACAGTTTGAAGAGCACTCTGTCAGGACACAGGAAGGTTCCAGCAATGATATGTCACAGAAGAAAGGGAAATTATTTTGGGAGGGTGAAACACGTACGATTGGTGACTGAATCTGAAATTTCTGGCTGTATCCCTGAATAGTACAATTGTCTGTCAACATCTGCCTAGTCAAAAGGCAATTTGGCATTGCTAGCATCTTCAAAATTGTATCTCTCATGTTAGAGAAGTTGTTTTCTGTTAAGTTATCATAGCTTAGAAATTAACTTTCCCCACAATGCAGTGAGCTGAAGAGTTAGAATAATTAAGTCTTGAGAACAAGAGGTTAAAGTGCCCTGCATGGTAGCTACGAGGGCTTGTCGCAAAAAGAAAGCAATATGTTCTTGTTTATTTTACTTTGCTTAGATCCATTGTGGGTTCCATTAAATCAGGTGTCAGATGTCACCAAACTCAATTTCTGGGAGTAGTCATAATTTATGCATTTAGCATGCGATGACTAGGATGGCTTATACAAAAAACATTATCAAGCATGCTTACTCCATACTGCATTTGTATAACAAGATCTTGAATAATGTCAAAAGAAACAGAAACTGGTTACAAATGATAAAATGATGAGATTATAAACTTCTTCTTCTTTCGGCTTTTCCCGGTTAGGGGTCGCCACAGTGGATCACCTTGTCCGCTCATGATTGGCAGTGGAGTTTTACAGTGTCGAGTTGCCAGCCCAGTGCCCAACCTTCCACAGAAGGCACATGCATGCACACACTGACACCTAAGGCCAATTTAGAGTGTCCAATCCACCTACAGCATGTCTTTGGGATGTGGGAGGAAACCGGAGCACCCGGAGGAAACCCACGCGACCACAGGGAGGACATGCAAACTCCGCACAGAAGGCACCCCAGCCAAGGATCGAACCGGAAAACCTCTTGCTGTGAGGCGGCAATGCTAACCACTGCACCACCATGGCCACCCGATGAGATTATAAACTGAACCAGGAAATACAATCTATTGTTGCATGTACCAGACACCCTGCAAATAGGCATGTAACTCTTATGAGCAGTAAGATACACAAACACACAGACACATACACATTCACACACACACACACAAACACACACACACACGCAAGCACAATACACATTCGTACTCAAATCCCCAAAAGTCAAAAACCCTTAACACAGAACTGTGCATATGCTGACCTACACTGCATCTGATAATCAGTAAAAGTACAGTCATGCATCTGAAAGGCACTCTTTATATGCAGGATTTTGAGAACTCGCGGTAAGATCAGTAATATCTTCTAAGTATACTATATGTCACATACTGCTCTAACAACAAAATTCGGGTCTATATCAGAATCCCGAAAGCCGAATTAAGCGAATCTGTGCACATCGACACATAAAGGTCAATGTACGAAATGAGCGAACATCGTAAACGCCGAAAGGGAGAATGCCAAACGGATTTCCTTGGCCAGCAGGGTGATCGTGGGGATGAGGAAGTAAATCCTTTTCCCCACTGTAGTGCGGTCTCGGAGCTGGTATATTTAAGTAGGTGGGTGAAGGGGGCTTGCCCCCCTGCAAAAATGTTTTAAAAGTCTTTTACTTTAGGTTTTTTAGGTTTGGTTTATCTTACTTGTATGGTGCTGTTGCTTCTGGTATCATGTTCGGCATTCTCTCTTTTGGCGTTTATGATGTTCGCTCATTTCAGTCATCAACCTTTATGTGTCGATGAACTCAGATTCGCTTAATTCGGCTTTCGGGTTTATAATATAGACCCCAAAATTCAATATCCTTTTGTCACTGAAAATGTCAGAGCAGTCATGAGCCTTGCTATCTACTTCAAATTAAAAAAAATATATATGCAGTCAGTTTAAAAAACTAAACTGAGAGAGAAAACCAAATGTTAATTTACAGAGCATCATAAAACACTGCTAGAGAGACCAGGCTGAGTGTGAATGTTTTATGACCTGATTTTAACTCACACAACTATTTTAGGTTGACTTTTGGCAGTATTTAATGTCTTGTTATGGCAGTATTTAATGTCTTGTTACAGGCATAGCGAAATAGTCAGAGTTTTAAAGAATACAAACTAAAGACATTTTTCCTTTTTCATAAGGCAGGAACTCTAACAAAGTTAAGTCTACACCCTGCTAGCAGGAATATTTTTCTTTTTTACAATGCCAGTTGTAAAACAAACACATGATTTGTGGTGCCTAGGTCTGTGCTAAAAACAGGAATATAAAAGCTATACTGGAAGGTCCTGGAAGGACAATCATTCTAGTGGTGAGACCGTTCTTTCAAAATAGACCCGCGAAGAAAGTTATGCTGCACACTGCATTTAAATTGGCGTAATTTCAGCTCAGCTGGGAAGCAAATGGCACCCTTTCAACTCTGACCAGTCATCTCTCAGCTAAATGCAAGAGCTTCCTCCAAAGAATGCATTTCTGCCATATTGCCTTTTTCATGGCAGTGACAACCATGCAGATGTGGCAGAACAAGTTAGTAAAAAGTTTTCCCACAATTAAGTAACAAGTAAAAGAGCAAACAAATGAAGTAATTAAAATATATTATAAAAGAGACCTAAAGTACCAGATATTACCAAGTACTTTTACATTTCAGGCATAAATCATTTCTTAAGCAGTTTGTCCAGAAATTACAGAAATCTATATCCACCCTCATAGCTACATCTGGAACAACTGTGATTAATTAGTGCAAGATGTATGCACATTTGGAAGATATTACTCATCACCAGATAAAATTGGTTTGTAGATCTCATTTAACACATAACTGAACCCACCTGCTCTAAACACATCTTTAACTGTTCATAAAGTAAACCATACTGGCAATTATAAATGTACTAACATATCAATGTTTTGCAACATTTTACTTCAAATCACTCTTCATATATTTAACTGTATTATGTGTATATGGATGTTTGTTTTAGAATTCCATAATATTAATACTATTTGATAAGCAAATATGAAGCAAGACCCATTGAAAGTAGAATATGCATTATTCTACTAATATTTTTTAAGGCAGCAAAGTCTTACTGCCAGACGAGTTACTAAAAAGAAAATAATCATTTGTCAATATTGAGTATAAAGTGGTAAACAAGTGGGTTGAGGAGATGGTGCATATGTATTTCTACAAAGCAAATTCTGAACAGCAAGTAAAGCCATAATCTAGGTTGTAAAAAAAGTATTGTAGGCTAGGATGCATTCCCCCAACTGAATCCAGGCATTTAAAACAAGTAGGTTGCACTGATTTGGATTTAAATTCACTATATTATTATTAAGACAGGAACCCATTAATGAAGTCTGAAATTCCCTTGTAAAATTATAAACCAAGAGGTTGACATATCAAATGCATTAGATGACAATCAATACTTCGTTCAATTAGTAAAGCATTGGGTTAAGGAACAAGACATAATAATTTAGACTGGGAGGTACCTGCTGTTCCCAATAAGGGTTACTATTGGTATTCTTTTGGGTCCCCTACTGTAACCATTTGTTTTTGGTGTATTCTTCTAAGATATAAAAGTAAGAAAAGGGCACTGAATAGTCAAGTATGTGGCTGGTTGCAAACTGGGTAACATAACTGCTTCAATAAAAGATAACAAAGTTCTTCAAGGTGGTCTACAAAGAAGAAATACCTGGTGGAGTAACAATAACCTCACCTTTAATGTTCATAAGTGTAGCAGCATGAGACTTGGAAATAAGGATAACATAAATGCTCAAATCATGAAAATATGATGCTGCCATCAATGATATAATGACAATTGTAGACAGCTATTTAAACTTTGACAAGTGTGTATCTACCAATGTCAGAAAAACATGCTATTTAGCACATCTAATCATAATAGTGGAATATCTAGTGTATCTAAGATGATCATTGTGTCACATTATGCCTCACTTCAACTCATTATTAAATATGATGTTGCATTTGTAACCTTCTATAACATCATCCCTACTCTAGGCCAGAAATCAAGGAGACTCCACTGAGGGATGGTCATTAACAGTAAAGATGGATTCACACAGTATTTTCAGATACAGCTCCCTGCAACGTGCACAGTTTCCCTTACGAGCACACAGGGTAGACTCTCAAGATTTGGGGCTGGACTTTCTTGCTCTTTATAGGCCCACACAAAACTTCACACTGATAACCTTGGAGTTCTCTATCCCTGTTCCCAGTAGCTGACACACACACACTCTTGAATACACCTGGAAAATACTAGCACAGATTAGCTGTGCCCCTTTCTGCCCAGACTCAGAAGTAATCAGGCTGCCACTAGTCAACTGTTTTAAGGCTCTTACAAAGGGTACCGAATTATAGTTTGTACAATTAATAATAAAAATGGAGTGTGGCCAGAGCAGCAAGGCTTTCAGGAGTGGCCATTGTGTCACCAAAATAAGCATATGAACTCTCAAGATGTTAAAAGAATTCTCTAAAGGATCAGTCACAATAAAAGGCATTAAAATATTTAATAATAAATAATAAAACAGAAAACAAGAGAATACTGAATACAATAAACAACAGCGTTCCACCACAGAGATTTAAAAAATAATACAGTTGGATAGTTTCTCACAGTTACAGAAAACAATACTAAACTATTCTGATTAGATGTCCTTGTCTTACTAAAGAATGCTGAGTGTCTTACCACAGCAAAAGTCAGATGATGTCTCTCTGTCTCACTCTCTCAGACTGACTGAATCTCACTGACTGACTGTGTGGGTGTGTGAAATATAAATCCTGTCAGGAAAGTTTTCCTGTCAGATTCTAAAGTGTTGCTGTGAGGGTTCCGAAGAATTCAGTGGGTTAGAGGATGATATCTCCTTTGGTCACCTGACACTGGTACAATACACACACAGAGCTTTACTAAAATCTGTGGCAGCATCTGAAAGCTATAATACAATTTCAAATGTTCCACCATTTTGGGGTTCTCTGATAAAACATATACATTTAATCAGTTACAGCAATACAACCTAATATACATTTATACTTTTTTAACACAGGTAGCTTTATATATATATATATATATATATATATATATATATATATATATATATATATATATATATGTCTAACACTAGCATCTGTACAAATCAGAGAAATAATTAAATGACAAACTTTTTTTTTCACAAAACTCCACCTGGTTGTGCTGGCATATGTACACATGTACTACCCTACTCTGCCTGGCACTGATGACACTACCACATATTATCACACACCCCCCATTGAAAACTCAAGCCAGTCTTTCAAGTGACCCTGGAAAATGTTGCTTGAGAGAAATGAGCCTGTCTGGAAACACATTAACCGATACCCTCTCTTGAGATCGCAACTGAGCTGGCATCCTCCTGTACAAGAAATTCTTTGCTGTAATCTGGACTGGTTAACACAGGGGGTCTTCCCAAAGCCCCTTTAAGTTTTTGGAATGCCTGCTTCTAGGCTGGGGTCCACACTACCTTATCTCCCTCAAACTCCTCCTGCCACCCACTACAACTACTCAACACAAGGCCCTCCCTATCATGGTAAGGCTTCATCTTGTTAGCATTTATTTATTTATTTTACATTTGTTGACCAGGAAAGTCCATCTGGATATATGTCCATTTTCAGTGGAGGCCCGGGGAGAAAAGCCCCAAGAGATTATAGACTCATAACAGAGTGATTACACACAGAGCAAAACACATTTTCAAATTTACATTAGTAACTCCAGAAAAAAGTTAATGAAAAGATTTATACTTAATGGTACAGTCTGTGGCCCTGCCTCCTGTCTAGCAGGTTTATCATGTAATTAACATCACTGACCTTTCTAATACCTTCAAAGGGTCCCTTCCAAGCTGCCTGCAACTTATTGTATCTGACAAGAATGAGTACCATAACCAGCTCTCCCACAGCACATTCTTGAGCTCAAGCAATCTTGTCATACCAGACCATTTTCTGCCGTTGGGCTCCCACAAACTCCCTAAGTCTTTTCCTGAAGTTTAGGACATATGCCACAATAGATTCCTTGTGGGATTCACACTTACCCTCTCACTCATCACAGATCAAATCTAAAGGTCCCCTCACCCTAAGCCCATACAGCAACTCAAAGGGCGACAAATCTGTGGATTCCTGGAGTACCTCTCTGTATGCAAACAGCAGATTGGGCAAATATTTGTCCCACTCCCTCTTAAACTGATTTTCAAATGTCTGTTGCATAGTCTTTAATGTACAGTTTAACCTCTCCACAATACCCATAGCTACCCTCTTAAATGGCTCCTCAATCACAAGCAAAGGCACCCATGGAGCTTTGACCTTACCCCCCTCCCTTGCCTACCTTTTGGCACTGCTCACAGGTCCTGCAGTACCCTGTTACATCCTTTTCAATCCCAGGGCAATAAGGATTCTGCATAATACACCTCCTGGTATGCTTTATACCCATATGACCTGCAAAAGGAATGTGATGGGCTATGGCTAGAGATGCCAGATGGTAGGCTCTGAGCACTACCAACTGCTGTATTACCTCAATCTCTAGCCCTCCCTCATGGATCCACTCTGTATACAGTAAACCATTGTTACTTGCAAAAGGAATGTCATGGTCTATGACTAGAGTACCAGATGGGAGGGTCTGGGCTCTACCAACTGCCATATTACCTCACCCTCTAGACCTCCCTCAGAGGGTCCACTCTGTATAGAGTAACCCTATGTTACCTCCAAATGGAATGTCATGGGCTATGGCTAGAAGTGCCAGATTGTAGGCTCTAGGCTCTACCAACTGCTGTATTACCTCAGTCTCTAGTCCACCCTCAGGTGTCCACTCTCTATACAGTAACCCTTTGTTCCAGTGTACATTCTCCCCTTTTCCTTGAGAATCAGGTTCCTCCTTAGTCACCTCCCTCAAGCCTTGTAATGTAGGGTCCAAAAGCTGAGTCTGTCTTAATTCTACTTTTGTGATCCTTCCCAGTTCCCTTTCCACTGGAAACCTGGTCTCTTCTGACAGCAATGTCTCACTGTCAGCCTGAGTACAACTACTCACTTTTGCTCTTGTAGTCACCTTGTCCATGGAAATAGCAATACCTAAAAGCATCTGTGGCTCACTTTCAGGCTCACTGCTACAGGGTAGCTCCCTCCCTGGAATAGGCACCTCACCAGCCCCAACTTCAGGTGTGGAATCTATCTGGCTCTCCCCAAGGCTACCTGAGCCACATGCCTGTATCCAAGCCTGACTGAGTGTAATTGCATGCACACAAGATACTGCATTATCAAAATTATTACCTATGAAGACATCTGCAGGGATATCCTCTAACACACCTACCTGCTTGCTCTCTTTTCCACCCTTCTAGTCAAGGTGAGCTCTGGCCAGAGGTATTGGGAATGGGGTTCCTTCCAAGTCTTGATGGGTATGGACTGCTCAAGCAAGTACTGCTCCTCTTTAACCACTGCAGGCTTCACAATGGTTATGTCATGGGCTGTGTCTCTTTTAGCAGTGGCTTGTCTTCCATCCACTAAGATAGCATACAAACTCTAGTGATAATTTGGTGCCCCTGTTATCTCCAAACAACTTACTACTGGCATGCTGTTATACCCACTTGCTGGCTCCTTCACTTTTTGTTCCCCACCTTGTCTCAGTGGACATTTTTATACTACATACCCCTCTGGTTACATTTAAAACAATTAACCCTGGATCCTGGCCATGTACCTGAACTAGTGGCTTCCCCTGCTACTAGTGTACTCTGTTGGGGTGGTTTAGACTGCCCCCCATGGGTTCCCCTAAAACCATGTGCAGCGCTGGGTATCCCCTTCTTGTTCAATGACATCCTGGTTTCTAAGTAGAAATCCCTTTTCTCCCCAGCTCATCAGCATTGTTACATTACCTGTCTGCCAACCAGATTCTCAAATCGGCCACTTGAAATTACCTAAAAAGTGACAACAATTCCTTACCAGAAAAAAAAAATAATAGACTTAAAAAAATTAAATTGTATTGCAATGCTTTACATATTTTAACTATATTCTGTTTCTTATAAGTTATTTAGTCTGTCATGTCTATAAGACAATAAATGATCCATTTCTATCTAAAAATCTGTGTTTAGTGTACAATATGAGGTTTATTGCTTTGATGCTAATAATCTATGAGCTTTCTCCAGTGGTCTGCACATTATGCAGGACACATAGTTCTAGAGAGTTTATTATAAATGCAGAGTACATGGAGGCTATACCATATCTTCAGTGTATCTGTTTTATTTACTTATTAGCCAAACACTACAAGTTATCAGAAGTAAAGAAATGTTTTGCCAAAATGGCAAAAATATATCAAAGACTACATACTTTTAGAAGTGAAGGTTTATCTTCCAGAACTGCGATATATATCTGTAGAAATAAAGAAGTATATCTGAAGTTAATAGTTTGCACCTAGAAGTACAGAATTATAACTTTAAGCGTTTAACAACTTAATTAATATCATTCTACCACTGGTTAATTAATTTTACAAATTTAATATAAAAGATTGTCATTGAAAATATATTTTAGCTGATAAAGTCTCCATGAGAGATGAAAGCGCTTATCTGATGCTGTTTTATATCATTAAATTAATTGTGTTTTATTCATACTGAGTCCGGTCAACTTCGTTTTTAGTTTTACCGGTTTGGGTGATTTTTTGGCCATTTTTATTTGTTTTTGTGTTTCTTGAGTGGCCTCGACTGGATTCATTGTGTGATTAATGGATAAAGAAGGACAAGGAACTTCCGATCTTCAGGGAACCGAAAATGGAATGGAGGTGTCTATTTCACCTTTCAACACCACTTCTGAGGTAGCACAGCTGAGGACAGAAGTGTCAGCACTAAGGAACAATATTGCCAGGTTGACGAATATGTTCCTTAAACTTAACAGTAAGCAGTGTAATGGCAGAGAAGGTGGATCCTCCTCCCCTAAAGGAAATGTGCTTGAGCTTCCGGTGGCTGCTTACGTGATGTCCGTTGAACAGGAGAGGTGTGTGGGTGTTGGTAGCGTTACGGTTAACAGCAGGAGTGGATTCAGAAGCCAACAACTTAATTCAGGCAACACTATGTGGTTCAATGAACAGAATGATGAGGCAAGGGAGACATGTACTGGGATAGTCTCCCACTTTCAGGTACTGTTAGCAAAAACTGTCTTAACAGAAGACAGAATACTTCAACGCAAATGAATGCAAGCAATTGTGAATGGGACCCGAGGGATAATTTACAGACAAGCTCTGAGAAAACTGTTAACTTAAAAGACATTATGGACAAAGTGTATACTTTTCAAAGTCGGGGGGGGGCAGGGGAATGCTACCCAATGTTTGTCCTGCACCACACTACTTTCCCACACTTAAAGAAATGATATTCAGTTTTGAAAAAAAGTTAATGAAATTTAAAGTTGTACAAATTGAGAAAGAATATTTGAGAGAATGTTTTAAGCATAAAATTGTTCCACAGGGATTGAGGATGTTTAAATTTCCTTTTGTACTCACATACACCTCGGAAATAGTCGAGAACTTTACAGGCTTCTTTGATAAATGTGGTTTTGAACTAATGTCAAAAATATTTAAGTATAATGAAACTGTATTGGGCACTTTGGGTAATGATGCTGATATTTTGAACCAAGCCATTATGAATGATTTATTGTTTGGAAAGTATGAGTACATATACAACCAGGCCCTTTCAAGGGTTGACAAAAAAAGTAACAACATTTTTTTAAAAAAGATGAAGAGATCAGATAGGGATTTTAAGCAGTACCAAGACAGGAGGGCCTATAGGACCCCTGGTACCAAATCAAACAACAAAGAAATGTTTTCCAATGGTCAAGGGGCTGGATGCAATACAATTACAGGAAATTTAATTTAATAGGAACAGGCAAGAAATGGGGGGGTGTGATAGGGGAACTTGACTCATTTTCAGAGGAAACACAGGTTTTTCAGGAGGTGAGAAGCTCAGAATGATTAGCCAAAAAGTCACAGTTTATGGTATATTCAGGGCAACAGCCTCATGCCAAGCAAAGATGGGATCACTACAACAGAGGGCCAATTATGAGGAAATAATTAGATTTGTTAATGATGGGCTCATTGGAATATATCAATATTTCAAAATTTACAATTATGCTGGGCTGGAATTAACAAAGGATCACTTTGGGCTGTTTCTGAAGAGATACAAATTTGTGCCCATAGGACCAGTGAATATAGCTGATTAATTTATTGAACTAAATCTATTTTTGTAAAAGATTCATTTCAGTTTATTCTTTAAGGATAAAAACATTAATAGTGAGACAGCTAATAACCAATTTACCTTAAAGAGGAACAGAGTTTTTAACCCTCCCTTACACCAATTGGTGCAAGTCTTTGAGAAAGTGGTTACTAATGACATTTATAAGGTGTACTCAGAAGATAAGAAAGGTTAGTACAATCTAACAAGACAAGAGAAAGAGGTTTTGACTCACATTAAAGACAGTAAAGAATTGAGGATGATGAAACCCGATAAGGGAGGGGGGAAAGTAATTTTTAAAACAGAAGACTATAAGAACAAAATGACCTCTCTCCTTTATAATATTGATACTTACTCCCCTGTTTCTAAAAATGAAATTACTATTGCCTGTGAAGATTGGGTGAAGATAGGTGAAGGCTGCCAGCCTAGCCAGATATAATTTTGGAGATAATTCTGTCATCTGTAAATATTAATGTAAACCACGGGCTTGTTGTCTTAAATGGTAAAAATAGTGTTACATGTGGAACTGGAAAAAATGTAACAACAGTGCACTCTACTGACCAAGTAAAGCATGCTGTGACTCTTTGATGTTAGGACTCGGAGCCAGTGAGTCTAGAGTGGGGCATCCTGCTTATTGTTTTAAGGCCAGAGTTAATGGCCAGAATTTGCATGCATAAATGTCCTGTATTGCTCTGATTTCTGCCCAGAAGTGAAGAATGTAAATGTTTCTGTTAGCCTGGGAACCAAGGGAAGTGTGAAGAATGATGTAATGTAACCCATGGAAGTGTGAAGCATGATGTAATGTAAACCAGGAATGTGAGTTTAAAAACAAAGAGAATCAGAGAGCATTAAGCATTTTTGTCTTGACCATCCCACTCACTAGCACTGTCTTGCTCTATATGTACTTTTATCTTCGATTTGTGTTTTCTCTTAGAAATAGCTAGAAACTAGAAAGATTAGACTAAGTGATTTTCTGTGATGTCAGAACTGTACTACTGAATTATTTTAAGTATTTCTCTGGGGTCTCTGAACTCTTGACTAGCACTGTGTAGTAAAAGTATTGTCTTGTGTTTTTACTATTTATTATTAAATTTTTTAAACCCTTTCAACTGTGGCTGTTTTTGAAGAGATAATTTGAGCTCTTTAGAGTACTTGCATGCCTTTGGTAAAATTGTACAAAGCCACTTCAATAGCTTTAGCCCTGGGCTATACTACCAATTGGATAATAATATTGCACAGTAATAATTGGACACCCTTTTAAGGGCCTTTGAGTAGCTGGTAAATATTAGTGGGCAGTGGCAGCTGGTACTACTATATAGTCTGGGGAAAAGGGGCACAGCTGGAGAACCTGTGCCAGCCTTCCTCAGGAGTGTCTGTGTGGTTGTGGTTGTATAAACTCTTCTCAAAGTGTGTGTGTGTGTGTGTGTGTGTGTGTGTGTGTGTGTGTGTGTGTGTGTGTGTGTGTGTGTGTGTGTGTGTGTGTGTGTGTGTGCATGTGTCAGCTACTTGGGCAGGGACACAAAGCACTGGTTGGACAGAGAGGGTGCTGGAGGTTTTAGCTTGCTCACTAGGCTGAGATCTGGACCCTATAGCTGTGCCAGTGGGGAGTCTTATTGGGGACCTGGAAAGCTAGGGAGCGACCAGCCCTGGACTGACTGTGATTTCTGTGTGCTCTAAAGGGAAATTTCACTTTACTGTGTGTATTTGTTATCCTTTCCTCCTATATGAGATGCCCCTCACTGGTATTAGTGGTGAGGATTGAGGCTCCCTGTTTGCTGGCCAGGGTGTGGGCATCACATATTAATTGTTTGGCAGTGGTGGGATATCCACACCACATATTAATTGGTTGGCAAATACTAATTGGCTTGTAGTGGTGTGGCTACAGTGAATTCCTGTAGCTTGTGTACAGTGAGCTCTGAAGGTGTCTTGTACTCTAAATCAGCCATGCAGTGAATACTCAAAGTTTGGATCAGAATTGTTTTATTTCTTTTGATAGCTTAGTTAGTCAGGGTGAGCAGGCAGCATGTCAGCAGGGGAGAATGGAAAGCTGACAAGGAGCCAGCTGGTAGAGATTTGCCAGGCTAGGGGACTGGTGCATGGAAACCTGACTAAGGCAGACCTGATTGCAGCCTTGGTTACAGCTGCATCAGAAGACAGCAACCAGGAGGACAATCAGACTGGCAGTAGAGATATAATACCTTCGGAGAATGGACAGCTCAACCTTTCTGCAGAGGACTTAAAAATCCATCTGGAGCTAAAGAGGCTTGAGTTGGAGGCCAGGTGTTTGGAACTAGAAGCAGCTGAGAGAGTAAGGTGTCTAAAGAGTGAGGACAAGGAGAAACTGTGACGTTTTCAGGCTGAGGAGAATGAGAAACTGCTATGCCTGGAAGCTGAGGAAAAGGAGAGACAGAGGCAGCATGACAAGGAGATGCTGACTATTTGCCAGAGTCATGGAGGTAATGGGGAATGGAGTAACTGGACCCCAGAAGCACAAAAGGTCAGTAAATTTCTTCTGCAGTTTAAAGAGGAGGATAATTTTGATAGTTTCATTCATATGTTTGCGAGGGTATGCAAACAGTATGGTGTTGACCAAATTCTCTGTATACGGTTCCTGATCCCCTTACTCCATGGTAATGCTGTAACTGTTTTGTCAAAAATGTCTGACATTGCATGTTTTGATTATACTGCTGTTAAAACCACTTGTTAGAATTGTTTAAGCTAACGCCTGAAACTTATAGGAAAATGTTGTGTGAACATAGACACAAGGCAGATGAAAGTGTGTGTGAATATGTTGCTGAACTGAGCACTTATTTCCATAGGTGGGTGAGTGGATGTCAGGTCACCACTTTTGAAGGGCTGGCAGACCTTTTGGTGAGGGAACAAGCCCTTAGCACTTTGCCTGAGGACATGAGGATCTGGTTAGCTGATAGGCAATGTGCCACTTCAGATGAGTTGGGGAAGAAGGGAGACCTATACCTGGCAAGAAGGGCAGTCCTGCCCAGGAAAGGGACCCCCAGTACTGCTCATGGGTCTAAAGTAACCCATGGTGGGCAGCACAGACTGCCCCAACAGAATATGCCAGTAGCAGGGGAAGCCACTAGTCCAGCTACATGTCCAGGAGCTAGGGTTAAATGTTTTGAATGCAACCAGTGGGGTCATGTGGAATACAGGTGTCCACAGAGGCAGGGTGGGGAACAAAAGGTGAGGGAGCCAGTAAGTGGGAAAGACAAAATGCCAATAGTAGGTTGTCTTGAGACAACAAGGGTACCAAACTACCATCCTGCAGATGTCCTGATAGGGAAGGATTTGGATGAGGCAGTACCATGTGTTTGTACAGTTACACGCAGTCAGGCTAGGAGACAAGCATGTGAGTCTGGTAGCCTGGGGGAGACCCAGACAGACTGCATTCTTGCAGCCAGGACTGGTGAGGTGGTTAATTCAGGCAGGGAGCTACCCTGTTGCAGTGAGACAGAAGGTGTGCCACAGCTGCTTGGGGGTTCTGATGGTCCCTTGGACAGAGTGACTTTAAAGATATAGGTAAGTAGTAGTATCCAGGCTGACAGTCAGGCACCAATGTCAGAGGATGCCAGACTTCCTGTGGAAGGGAAGCTGGGAAGGGTTACAAGGAGAGAGTTTAGACAAGCTCAGCTCTCAGACCCTACATTGCAAGGCCTGAGGCAGGTAGCTAGAGAGGCACCTGATTCTCAAGGAAAGGGGGAATCTGTATACTGGGACAAAGGGTTACTATACAGAGAGTGAACCCCTGAGGGAGGGCTAGAAGGTGAGAGAGTACAGCAGTTGGTAGTGCCTACAGCCAACCATCTGGTGCTTCAAGCCACAGCCCATGATATTCCCTTTGCAGGTCATATGGGCATAAAACATACAAAGAGGCATATTATGCAGAACTTCTATTGGCCTGGAATTTACAGAGATTTAAAAGGGTACTGCAGGACCTGTGAGCAGTGCCAAAAGGTAGGCAAGGCATTAGACAAGGTGAGAGCTCCTTTGATGCCTTTACCTGTGACTGAGGAGCCATTTCAGAGGGTAGCTATGGATATTGTGCATCCTCTGAGTACCCCAAGTTCCACAAGGAAAAAGTATATCCTAGTTGTAGTGGATTATGCTACACGATACTCTGAGGCAGTGGCTTTGTCCTCCATTGAGGCAGAGAAGGGGGCAAATGCGTTGTTTGAGACTTTCAGCAGGGTAGGTTTCTCAAATGAAATACTAACTGACAAATGTGCCAATTTCATGTCAGACCTGCTGGCTTGTCTGTGGAAGTCCTGTGGGGTGAAGCACATGAAGACCACCCCCTACCATCCCCAGACTAATGGTCTTCTACAATCAAGTCCATGCTACTGGAATTTGCAGATCAGTTTAAGAGGGAGTGGGACAAATATTTGCCCCATCTGTTGTTTGCTTACAGAGAGGTTCCCCAGGAATCCACAGGTTTTTCACCCTTTGAGTTGCTGTATGGGCATTGGGTGAGGAGACCTCTAGATTTAATTTGAGATGAGTGGGAAGGTGAGTGCAAGTCTCACAAGGAGTCTGTTGTGGCAGATGTCCTAAACCTCAGGACAAGGCTCAGGGAACTCATGGGCTTGGCCCAGGATAGCCTGGTAGAAGCCCAACAACATGAAAAGGTGTGGTATGACAGGAATGCTCGAACTAAAGAGTATGCTGTGGGGCAGCAGGTAATGGTTCTCATTCCTGTCAGACACAACAAGCTGCAAGCTGCTTGGGAGGGACCCTACAAGGTGGTAAGAGAGATATGTGATGTTAACTACATGGTGGAACTGCTAGGCAAAAGGCAGGGGCATAAATTGTGCCATGTTAACATGATGAAACCTTACCATGATAGGGAGGTCCTTGTGCTGAGCATTTGCAGTGGATTGCAGGAGGAGTCTGAGGGAGATCTGAGGACTGATCTCCTCAGTGAGGCTCAGGCTGATACCTCAGTGGAATGGGTAGCAATGTCCCAGCAGCTATCTCCTACCCAGGCTCGAGAAATCTGAGAAGTGTTGCAGGAATTTGGGGACATGTTCACTGGGAAATCAGGGTGCACCCAACTGGGGCAGCACCAGGTGGATACAGGGCCCCAAATGCCTATTAGAAAGGCCCCTTATAGGGTGGCTGAGAGAGTCTAACAAACTCTGAGGGAGGAGGTACAGAAGATGTTGGAACTAGGGGTGATTCAAGAGTCCAACAGTCCCTGGGCCTCCCCAGTGGTGCTGGTGCCAATGAAGGATGGCAGCACCAGGTTCTGTGTGGACTACAGGAAATTAAATAGTCACACAGAGTCAGATGCTTACCCCATGCCTAGGACAGATGAGGCCCTAGAGCAGCTGGGTGGGGCTAAGTATCTTACAACCACTAATCTTACCAAGGGTTACTAGCAGGTGCGCTTGACTCCCAGTGCTAGAGAGAAGTCAGCCTTTTGACTCCTTTTGGCTTGTATGAGTTCATAAAGATACCCTTTGGGATGAAGAATTTCCCAGCAACTTCCCAGAGGCTGTTAGATCATATCCTAGCAGGAGCCAGATGGTTTGCCCTTGCTTACCTAGATGATATTGCCATCTACAGCCATTCCTGGCCAGAGCACCTTCAGCATGTCAGGGAGGTTCTGGAAAGACTACAGAGGGCAGGGTTGACCATTAAGCTGAGCAAATGTCAGGTGGGTATGGCAAAGGTCTCTTACCTAGGACATAGAGTGGGGTGTGGTAAGATAAGGCCAGAACCTGCCAAAGTGGAAGCCATTCAGGCATGGCCTGCACCTGTTACCAAAAAGCAGGTGAGGGCATTTTTAGGGACAGCAGGGGACTACAGAAAGTTCATCCCCAGTTATAGTACCATAGCTTGCTCCCCTCACAGACCTTACAAGAAAGAACAGGCCAGATAAGGTAGTGTGGACCCCAGTATGTGAGCAGGCATTCCAGAAGCTTAAAGAAGCTTTGGGATGACCCTCTGTGTTAGCTAGTCCAAATTACAGCAAAGAATTTGTTGTGCAGGTGGATGCATTGAACCATGGGATGGGGGCTGTACTTAGCCAGATTTCTTCAGAGGGGGAAGAGCACCCAGTGGTTTATCTCAGTCATAGGCTCCAACCCAGGGAGGAATGTCATGCAGCTGTAGAAAAGGAATGTGTGGGCACTGCAGAAACTTCAGCCTTATCTGTATGGAAGGAAATTCACCGTTATGACAGATCACAACCCCCTAACATGGTTAAACAGAGCCAGCCAGCAAAATGCCAAGTTACTAAGATGGAGCCTGGGGTTGCAAGCATATGATATGTCCATGCAGCATCACAGTGGGATTAGCAATGCCAATGCAGATGGGCTCTCAATAAAGGGAATGGGGTAAGATACACTCAAATAGACCTAACTCCTTCAAACAACATTCCTCAAGGGTGACTTGAAAAACTAGCTTGAGTTCTTCAGGGGGGGGGGTATGTGAAAATTGGGTGAAGATAGGTGAAGGCTGCCAGCCTAGCCAGATAGAATTTTGGAGATAATTCTGTCATCTGTAAATATTAATGTAAACTGCAGGCTTGTTGTCTTAAATGGTAAAATAGTGTTACATGTGGAACTGGAAAAAAATGCAACAACAGTGCACTCTACTGACCAAGTAAAGCATGCTGTGACCATTTGATGTTAGGACTCGGTGCCATTGAGTCTAGAGTGGGGCACCATGCCTATTGTTTTAAGGCCAGAGTTAATAGCCAGAATTTGCATGCATAAATGTCCTTTATTGCCCTGGTTTCTGCCTAGAGGTGAAGACTGTAAATGTAGTTTCTGTTAGCCTGGGAACCCAGGGAAGTGTGAAGAATGATGCACTGTAACTCAGGGAAGTGTGACGAATGATGTAATGTGAACCAGGAATGTGATTTTAAAAACAGAGGGAGTCAGAGAGCATTAAGCATTTTTGTCTTGACCATCCAAATCACCAGCACTGTCTTGCTCTATATATAAGTTTATCTTAGACTTGTGTTTTCTCTTAGAAATAGCTAGAAAATAGAAAGATTAGACTAAGTGTTTTTCTGTGATGTCAGAACTGTACTACTGAATTATTTTAAGTATTTCTCTGTGATCTCTGAACTCTTGACTAGCACTATGTAGTAAAAGTATTGTCTTGTGTTTTGACTATTTGTTATTAAATATTTTTAAACCCTTTCAACTGTGGCTGTTTTTGTAGATATAATTTAAGCTTTTTAGAGTACTTGCATGCCTTTGGTAAAATTGTACAAAGCCACTTCAATAGCTTTACCCTGGGTTATACTACTAATTGAATAATAATATTGCACAATAATAACTGGACACCCTTTTAAAGGCCTTTGAGTAGCTGATAAACACTAGTGGGTGGTGGCAGCTGGTACTATCATATAGTCTGGGAAAAAGGGGCACAGCTGGAGAACCTGTGCCAGCCTTCCCCAGGAGTGTCTGTGTGGTTGTATAAACTTTTCTTAAAGTGTGTGCGTGTGTGTGTGTGTGTGTGTGTGTGTGTGTGTGTGTGTGTGTGTGTGTGTGTGTGTGTGTCAGCTACTTGGGCAGGGGCACGAAGCACTGGTTGGATAGAGAGGTTGCTGGAGGTTTTAGCATGCCCACTAGGCTGAGATCTGGACCCTATAGCTGTGCCAGTGGGGAGTCTTATTGGGGACCTGGAGAGCAAGGGAGCGACCAGCTCCAGACTGACTGTGATCTCTGTGTGCTCTTAAGGGAAATTGCACTTTACTGTATGTATTTGTTATCCTTTCCTCCTATATGAGATGCCTCTCACTGGTGTTAGTGGTGAGGATTGAGGCTCCTTGATGGCTGGGCCAGGGCACAGTTGTCACATTGCCTATCAAAGACTGGATTTCTATTTAGAAGAAGAAGAATAGAATTGATGTAGATACCTTCAAATTTTTCAACAAAAAGCCATATTTACCGAATATTTAAGGTATACCGAAGGTCCAGAAAAACATTGAAAAGCCCCCTTTCTGGCCCACTGTGACCAGCAGAGGGAGTAAAACCCACCCCATGGCTACACCTGTGGATAAATGGTCCAAGGAAGTAGTGGACAAGACATATCACCTTTTGAAAGACTATTGGGAAATTTTAGGTAAACTAAAAGAATTTATGGAAGGAAGGCCTCATCTTCCTTACCACTGATGTAGTGGGTCTATTCACTAGTATTCCCAAAATGGAGTGGATGGAATTATTTTACAACACAATACGACAATTCTCCTCTCTTTCAGAGGATAAAATTAGATTACTGGTTGAATTGATGAAATTAATTTTGGACAATAATTTTGTCCATTTTGCAGGTGAATTCTACCAGCAAATAAGAGTTGTTACGATGGGGGCAGCTTGTGCCCCCACCTATGCCAACATCATTATGTTGAGATCAGAGAATGAATTCATACTGAAGAGTTCTTTTGCCAAACACATCTTTACATCAGGTTTATTGACGATATTTTTATTTTGTGGAATGGCACAGTGGACCAAATCAGTGAATTTATGGAACATCTTAATAGGAGTAGTGGATATTTTAAATTCACACATTCCTGGGATCCAATGAGTATCAACTATTTGAACATTAGGATTTCCCAGTGTAATAAATTCAAATCAAATCTGTACAGGAAGGAAACTTTCTGTAATGCATATTTACATTACAGTAGTAACCACCTGTACTATCAGAAGAAAGGTGTAGTGAAGAGACAGGCCATACAGGTGGCAAGAATGACCTCAGAAGAGTGAATTGAACCATGAGTTTGACATCTTGAAGAAAATGTTCATAGAAAGATAATACCCCTTGAAAATGGTGGATAAAATATTTGACAAAGTAAGGAGAGATTGGGGTAACAAATACCTGGGTATATATTAGAACATTGAAGTTTCAAAACTTCGAATGTTTTAATATCGAACCCTATTCATCAAAAACTGAAAACATCGAACATACAGAACAGCAAATTTTTTCCTAGGGAAAAAATTTGCTGTTCCAAAACACATACACACAACACAAGCACACCAAACAAACAGCAATCCACACACATACACCTAAAATCTTACACCTAACCCTACACTAAACTATACACACACCACTAACTATCCACTTACCTTAACTCAAACCCTAACCCTAAGGTCTGTCACTATCGCACACTCACCTCACCTGCACCCTAACTCTAACTCACCTACCCCACCCTGACCCTCACATCCACACAATCGCACACTTACCTGACCCGCGCCCTAACTCTAACTCACCTAACCCACCCTAACCCTCACGTCCACACAATTGCACACATACCTAACCTGCACCCTAACCCTAACTAACCTAACTCGCACTCAATCACACACTTACCTGAACCCAATCCGTAACCTTCCACCACAGCACTGAAAATGCCAAAGCAACAGAAATGGACAAACTAATTCCTTCCCTAGGAAAAAAATTGGTTTTCTGTTGCTTCGATATTTTCAGCTTTCGCTGAATAGGGTTCGATATTAGAACATTCGAAGTTTTTAAACTTCGATGTTCTAATATAGACCCCAAATACCCCCACTTCTGGGGACGGAATTTGTAAATAAAAATGGTAAGAAGGGTAACAATAAATTTGTAAAAGCCCTAGTATTGGAACACAATGTTTATTCCCAGGAGATTAGGAATGTTATAAAAAAGAATTGGAGCATTTTTAAGGTGAACAGTGACGTTTCCCAGTTGGTAGGGCCAGAGCCTTTGTTTGTTTGCAAAACTGGTAGGAATTTTAAACAAATTTTAGAAAATGGTAACAAAATGGACAAAGGCCTTAGTAATGCTACGACACCATATGGTAATTGTGCACATTGTAGTTACATTATTAAGGAAAAAACAATATTTTTGGACAATGTTTTGCACACCAATGTGTTGTTTGTGAAAGGTAATTGTAATACCAATAAACTGGTATAGTTAGCAAAGTGTGAAAGCAGTCCAGAATACTATGTAGGGAAGACAGAGAGAGAGAGCTTTAAAATCAAGGATTTATGAGCATCTCTATGAGATCAGGAAGAAAAGAGAAGTTAATGCAATGTACAGACATTCAGTGATGTGTTCTAATTTTGTTAAGTTTAGTTCTGGAATTCTGGAAAGGGTTCAAGTTCATCCAAGGGGAGGTGATTGGCAAAGACATTTATTAAAGAGAGAACTAATCTGGCAGTTGCAATTAAATGCAACATCTTCCCCTGGGTTAAATTATCAGGTATCTCTTAAACCCATACTGTATGAAAAGGCAGACCTTTTAAAATGATTTTGTAAGTTTTTTTATGGCCCCATTTATTGAACAAAAAAGATTTTTTGGAAAACTGTTTTCTATAAAAATGTATGAAATGAGCTGTAATTTTTGTGTGGTGTACCTTTAAAAGCATTTAACAACTTAATAGTATTCTACCATTGGTTAATTTTACAAATTTAATATAAAAGATGGTCATTGGGAATGCATTTTATCTGATAAAGTCTCCACAAGAGATGAAAGCACTTATTTAATGCTGTCTTATGTCATTAAATTAAGTGAATAGAAAACTTAGATGGCAACGAGAAGAAATTAGATCCAACAGAATGGGTAAATAGTATACCCACTATTGTAAAGAAAGGTGAGAGTCAGATGTGTATCAAATCACTAGATTGAAATGATGAAAGAGAAGTTCATTTTTTTGGTTAAAGTTGAAGAAGTTGTCTCAAGAATGCCAAATGGTGAATTCTTTTCAGTACTGGATATAAATCAAGGTTGCTGGCAGAAATGTCAAGTTCCAAACTGTGAATAATTAATATTGGATTAGGAATCTCTCCTGACTCTTGTTTAGTATGCTGTTAACATTAATTAATTAACACCTATATGGTGTGGAATGTCACACCTCCAGTAGCCTACACACATCTTACATTCCTGAGCATTTTCTGAAAAATAAACTTAAAAGTCATAAGATAAAAAATGCAAATATTTTGTGAAGAATAAAAGCCAATAAAACTGTAAAAATAGCAATGTTATTAATCATCATCTTCTTTCGGCTGTTCCCATTAGGGGTCGCCACAGCAGATCACCTGTTTCCATTTCTTCCTGTCCTCTGCATCTTGCTCTGTCACACCAACCACCTGCATGTCCTCTCTTACCATTTCCATAAACCTTATCTTAGGCCTTCCTCTTTTCCTGTTACCTGGTAGCTTCATCCTTAGCATCTTTTTCCCAATATACTCAGCATCCCTCCTCAGTACATGTCCAAACCAACATAATCGTGCCTCTCTGGCTTTGTCTCCAAACCTTCCAACCTGGACTGACCCTCTAATATACTTATTCCTAATCTGGTCCACCCTCATCACACCCAGTGCAAATCTTAACATCTTTAATTCTGCCACATCAAGCTCAAACTCCTGCCTTTTTGTCAATGCCACTGTCTCCAACCCATATAATATAGCTGGTCTCACTACCCTCTTGTAAACCTTCCCTTTCACTCGTACAGGTACTCGTCTGTCACAAATCACTCCTGACACTCTTCACCACCCACTCCATCCTGCCTGTACTCTCTTCTTCACCTCTCTTCCACACTTATCATTACTCTGAACTGTTGATCCTAAGTATTTAAACTCATTCACCTTCACCACCTCTACTCCCTGCATCCTCACCATTCCTCTATCCTCCCTCTCATTCACACACATATATTCTGTCTTAGTCCTGCTGACCTTCATTCCTCTTCTCTCTAGAGCATATCTCCATCTCTCCAGGGTCTCCTCCACCTGTTCCCTACTCTCACTACAGATCACAATGTCATCTGCAAACATCATAGTTCAAGGGGACTCCTGTCTGATCTTGTCTGTCAACCTGTCCATCACCATTGCAAATAAGAAAGGGCTCAGATCTGATCCTTGATGTAACCCCACCTCCACCTTAAACTCATCCGTCACTCCCACCACAGACCTCACCGCTGTCACACTACTCTCGTACATATCCTGTACCACTCTTACATACTTTTCTGACACTCCTGACTTACTCATACAATACCACAACTCCTCTCTAGGCACCTTGTCATATGGTTTCTCTAAGTCTACAAAAACACAATGCAACTCCTTCTGACATTCTCTGTACTTCTCCATCAACACTCTCAGAGCAAAGATTGCATCTGTAGTGCTCTTTCCCGGTATGAAACCATACTACTGATCACTAATCATCCCGTCCCTTCTTAACCTTGCTTCCACTACTATTTCCCATAACTTCATGCTGTGACTGATCAATTTAATCCATCTGTAGTTACTACAGCTCTGCACATCACCCTTATTTTTAAAAATCAGTACCAAAACACTTTTTCTCCATTCCTCAGGCATCCTCTCACTTTCCAAGATTTCATTAAACAATCTGGTTAAAAACTCCACTGCCATTTCACCTAAACACCTCTATGCTTCCACAGGTATGTCATCTGGGCCAACAGCCTTTCCATTCTTCATTCTCTTCATAGCTATCCTTACTTCCTCCTTGTTAATCCATTGTACTTCATGATTCACTATCCCTACATCATCCAACCTTCTCTCCCTCTCATTCTCTTCATTCATCAGCCCCTCAAAGTACTCTTTCCATCTCCTCAACACACTCTCCTCGCTTGTGAGTATGTTTCCCTCATTATCCTTTATCACCTTTACCTGCTGCAGATCTTTTCTAGCTTGGTCCCTCTGTCTAGCCAATCAGTACAGGTCCTTTTCTCCCTCCTTAGTGTCCAACCTTTCATACAACTCTTCATATGCCTTATCCTTAGCCTTTGCCACCTCTCTCTTTGCCATGCACCTCATCTCCTTATACTACTGTCTACTTTCTTCATCTCTCTGACAATCCCACTTCTTCTTTGCCAACCTCTTTTTCTGTATACTCTCCTGTACTTCCTCATTCCACCACCATTCTCCTTGTCGTCCTTCCTCTGTCCAGATGTGATACCAAGCACCTTTCTAGCCATCTCCCTTACTAGCTCTGCTGCAGTTACCCAGCTATTTGGTAACTCTTCAATACCACCCAGTGCCTGCCTTAACTCATCCCTGAAATCCACCTCACAATTACCCTTTTTCAATTTCCACCATTTGATCCTTGGTGCTGCCCTCACACTCCTCCTCCTCTTCTTGATCACCAACGTCATCCTACAAACCACCATCCTATGCTGCCTAACTACACTTTCTCCAGTCACCACTTTACAGTCTCCAATCTCCTTCAAACTGGCCTGCCTACATAAGATATAATCCACCTGTGTGCAACTTCCTCCACTCTTGCATGTTACCCTATGCTCCTCCCTCTTGTTAAAATATGTATTCACCACAGCCATGTCCATCCTTTTCACAAAATCCACTACCATCTGACCTTCTGCATTCCTTTGTTTAACACCATACCTACCCATCACTTCCTCATCCCCTCTGTTCCCTTCACCAACATGCCCATTGAAATCTGCTCCAATCACCACTCTCTCACCTTTGGGTACAGTCATCACCACTTCATCCAATTCACTCCAAAATTTTTCTTTCTCATCCATTGCACACCCAACTTGTGGAGCATATGCACTAACAACATTCATCATTAAACCATCAATTTCCAGCTTCATAAACATCACTCTATCTGACACTCTTTTCACCTTCAAAACACTTTTAGCATACTGTTCCTTCAGAATAACTCCTACGCCATTTCTCCTCCCATCCACACCATGATAAAACAATTTGAACCCACCTCCGATACACCTAGCCTTACTCCCCTTCCATCTGGTCTCTTGCACACACAATATACCAACCTTCCTTCTGTTCATCATATCAGCTAGCTCTCTCCCTATACCAGTCATACTGCCAACATTCAAAGTTCCGACCCTCACTACCACAGTCCTAGCCTTTCTCTTCTCTTCCTGCCTTCGGCCATGTCTTCTGCCTCTTCTCCTCCTTTGGCCAACAGTAGCCCAATTTCTGCCAGCACCCTGTAGGCTAACAGTACTAGTGGTGGTCATTGTTAACCCGAGCCTCGACTGATCCGGTATGATAATGTTTATTGGTGACTGCATGAAATGATTTGGTGAAGTTTTAAGCCGGATGCCCTTCCTGACGCAATCCTCCCCATTTATCTGGGCTTGGGACCGGCACAAAGAAATGTACTGGCTTGTGTATCCCCAGTGGCTGGGTTAGCAATGTTATTAATAAGAAGTATTATTTACAGTAACAGTCAGTGCATTCATTGTCTTTTCCATAAATACTATAATATATTATAATGTACACAATTCCCAAATTATATTTTTTGTAAACTTTCACAAACAGATTTTCATATCTTGAAAACTGTACACCTTAGACATATATTGTTAAAACATTTTTGTCAACCAGACATACGTATTCACATGACAACAATTAATTCCTCTATAAGTGCATGCTTATTAAGATACATACAGAAATATGAAAACATGTTAAATTGCATAATTAATAAAAAAATAATACTGAATATCCCTCAAGATGTACAACTTACAGTACAAATATCAAAGACAGTTTTCTTCAACATCTAAGATTTCACTTAATATCATGCAATAGTTTATAAGTCACACTGTTTTTAAAGTATTAAGTATGTATGGAAATATTGCTTTTTTCATAATTACTAATAAACAGCCTGCAATATTTCCAGTATAGTGTGATATAAAGCAGCATTGACAGAGATTGAAACATAATACAGAAAAAAGTCTAACTGTACTAATGCCAAAGACAGAATAAAGGCAGGCATTACAGTGAATTCTAGAAATTATGTGATTTCTTGCAAAACATATACTAAACATGTTTCAGATAACTGTGCTTCTAAGATTATTGCTAGAGGAAGATGTAGCCTGGGAACTGATCTACGAACAAGGAAAGTGTTTTGAAATGCTTAAAAAGCAGAGGATGCACCATGATTAAAATACTAGTATTACTGAATGCTGTACTGGTAGGCAAAATACTATGATGTGAATATGGTAGTTGTACTGTATGTATATGTTAGTCAGACTTTTTCATAAGAGTCGTGATTCTGTAAGAGTAGAAACCAGTTGTCTATTTACCAGAAGCCTTTGTAGATGCACAAAAGAGTTGAACTCAGAAAATTAGCTTAATAGCAATAGTGTATAAATGTGAGCAATTTGATGGCTATGTCTATGGTAAGGAATTTCAGATAGAAGCAAACCACAAATCTTTTAAAGCATATTCAGAAAATTGTTGTACAAGGTGTCTCTGAGATCACATGGAATTGTACTTAACCTATGAAAGTTCAATATAAAGTAAAACAAAAACCAGACAAGAAATAACATGTACCTTATCCATCCATTGAATATAGCATATATGCCAGCAAGGCATAAAGGGTGGCGAAAAGAAAAAAAGGAGATGCTTTAGATAATTTTTCAATAACCATTGAAAAAAGACAATTTAGAATAATTTCAAAGATGTGCCAATGTTCACTTAGAAATTCAGCTACTGAGTGACGTTATAATTAAAGTATAACCAGAACAAACATCATCAACAATAAAAAAAAAATCAGTTTTGTTTCTATTTCGAGGAAAAAATAAATTGTAGGCAAGGCTTATTGCTCAAGGCTAACAACATAATAGTTGACAATAAAATGAAAACACAAATGCTTGATAGTCTACAGAGCAAATGGTATAATATGTTAGGCAGGAATATCAAGTCAAATAAATAAAGTAGTTCAGATGTTGCCATTTGCAATGCATACTATAACAACAACCCAGAAGAAGATATGTTAACTGATATGCTCCATGTTCATCTTGGTATTAAAAAACTTCTTTATACATAGAGTCAGGTGTACATAGGTATGTACATAGGAAGTTCTCTACCTTGTGCATATGTATACTTGAAGAAGAGACAGACAACTGGTAATTTTCAATCTTACTCATTATTTTACCCATCTTTATCCTCCCTCCCAAAAAAGATATATTTTTCACATGTAACTTTCACTACAATATTCTGCAAATGTTCACTCAGATCGTTTAATAACCAAAATAAATTTAATGGTGTTATGTGCATCACAGGGTCAATCAATTCTAATACCTCTTGATGTGGAAAATCCCTCTCTTAATTGGATTCAGCCTGGAATGCCAGATAAGTGAAAAAATATTTGGGACAAATCTTTTTCTTTTTTTAGTAGGAAACATATAGACACCCAACACACATCCCAATTTCCCTAATAAAATAGAATTAAATATACTTTCTTTTTAATGGATAACCTGAATGTTTTCCATAATCCTACTTCATCTTTTATCTCTCCCATTATATTTCTCCACTCTTTTTCTACAATACCTTTTTTCCAAGCCATATTTCTAATACAGTTATCTCAGACCTAGAAATGGACAAATCCCGATCTAGACAATACCCTCCATTCCTTCACTCTTCTCTTTATTTGTTTAAACTTACTCATTTTAATAATATCCCTAATTATTCTAATACTTCTCAAGTCCATACATTATATGTTTTCTACAAGAGCACATCATCTGCATATGAAAGCTTAATAAGTATAATAGGGATTTTCACCTAGTCTACTACTAAATATTTAGTACTTTTAAACTTCTTATCCATCTGCATAGATGACATTCATTACCATTATAAGTAAAATTCCACTCATAGAACATTCTTACCTAACACCTTTCTTCACTTCAATACCCTTAAATTACCATTTATCAAAATTATCACCTTACTCTCATTATAAGCAGTACTCAGAATTTTCAAAACTCTCCTTAATTCCATATGCATGCAAGACCTGCTTATAAATGTTTATGACAAGATTATCAAATGCTTTTGTTACAGTCCCTACTATCAAGTTTGCTTCATTATTCCTATTCAGCACATCAACCATTACTTCTGTGACAAGCCACAACATATATTGACTATCTCACCTTCATACCATGCAACCCTTCTACAACCTATTTTTGTACAATTTTTCAAACCTTTCTTGCAATATAATCATTAAAATCATATAGACTGTACTGCTCATTATTATAGAACTTCACTTTCTAATGTCTTTTTTATTACTTTTCTTCCAGATTAACTTTACCTTCACATAGCTCATTTAAGTCCCCCTTCCTCTACCAGTGATTTAATATAATCAAAATATTTCTTTCATTTATTTTCACAAATGTAAACATGCTATAATTTATGTTATACTGCGGTGGTGGTGCTGCGGTAGCGTTGTCGCCTCACAGTAAGACGTTGCCCGTTCGATTCTCCGTTAGAGCGTCTTCTGTGTGGCGACGTGCGTGAACGGGCATTCCTTCTTTGAAGGTTGTGCATTAGGCCCGGCAAGCCAGCACGTAAAACTCTACTGCCAATAATTAGCGGACCGGAGTTCCACTGTGGCGACCCCTAAAAGCCAAAAGACACAAACAAACAAACATGCTATAATTTATTCCATCCGGTCTAGGTACAAATTCCACATTAATTATTTTGGTGCACTGTCTAACTCTTGAATCTTTGTATTACTCTCCAAAACTTCTAATGTTTCCCTTTCTGGCTGTTTTGCATCCTACCTAATGTCATCCCCTTTGATGACATTTTCAAAAAAAAAAAAAAGAGGTAAACTACTTCACTACCATACACATAATTTCTTCTTGAATATATTTTTGTTCTTTTTACCACCGCTCATAACTGTAATAATTCCTTCCCCGTGTTTTACCCATTTAGCCAAATGTTGGCCAAAAAACACTAAAATGTAAATATTGTTATGTGGGTCTATGTCAGATGATTGAGTTGTCAGAAACTTGAAATTCATATGATCAAGACCATATGACTGAGATTCTGAAAATACGAACATCAAAAAATACACACAAAAAACACAAAAATCTACCTTTTTATATGTTTTTGTAGAGGACAAGCCCCCCCCCCCCGCAACCCCACACACCCTACAAATTATATATACCAACTCCAAGATTGCACTACAGTGAGAAAAGTGTACCGCAATCTCTATTCATAAACTTCAGGTTTTCAAAAACTCGATCATATGGTCTTGACCATATGAGTTTCAAGTTTCTGAAAACTCAGTCAACTGACAGGGACCCTGTTACGCTACTTATGCAAGCATAAGCAGTGATCTCAGTGCATGCAAAATTAAAACTGAACAAAATACACACAAAAACATTTTTTAGGGGGTAAGCCCACTGCATCCCTCCACATTCCCTGCTAATTATAAATACTAACTCTGAGATCACACAATATTGGAAAAATGCATAGCCCCATACTCCAAGAATTGTAGAGTCTTGCACACCTATCAGCTATTTGCATAGTTGACCAAATGTTTGACTAAATATATGTCAACCAAATCACTATTCAGTGAAATTAATAACTCCCACATCTATCTAGATATCTATATCTATACACCCTCTTATTCTCAAATCCATACAACAGTTCCTCCTGACACCACTACAACAAAATCCAAAAATTCTACCTCCTTTCTAAATACAGGTACACCAAAGCACCTGTTCTCTTCAAAACTCTACTTTACTTTATTCACTCCTATTTTTTATCTGAATCCTGTCACTCAATCTAACAAAACATGTATCCAACAAAACAATGTATCTTAATCCTGCCTCATATACCATATACATTACTGAATAATATTAGCTTTATACCATTTACATTAACTTGTAAAATCATAACATTTTTCATTTTTTAACATCTGTGGGTATATTTATTTATGTTCTGTTATCCCAGCTTAACTCTTTTGTAAATATAGTATTTTATGCATTCTCCCATTTTCCTGTCCCCCTTCAGATACTTCCTCCATGACTGGCATCTTATATTTATTTCCAATGCAATATCTTTTTCTTGTTCCTCAACCTGTAAATCCCAAATTCCTTCTCTCGTTATTTCTACATCTTCCGCAGAATCCCTGCCTCAAATACTTCCTCTATTAATGATATAATTTTATCATTATCATTCTTCTATCTGTCTTTCCCACCTTTAGTCACACTTCCCTCTCCTTCATTACAGTCACATTAGAAGTAACCTGTCTCTTTACACTTTCTACATTTGATTTTACAATTTTGCATAACATGTCCCCTCCCCCACTCTGTCAGCATGAGCTCTTATTATATTCATTTACCAAATTATCAAAATCTCCACAAAAAATAGCAGGCCTTTTGTTGCCCCGGTATGTTAACATATCCTACATCCTATAATGAAATAAATACTTGGTGAATGCACATTCTTTCACTTTTGACATTTAACATAATGTCACTTTCTCAGTGCACATTCCAGACATTTCTGTTATCTCTCATTTTTTAAACATTTTATAGTCTTTGTACAGTCCTTGCAAAAGGCATTCAACATCAATCCCCACTACTTCGTCAGATCTGAACTGTTTAAACACGTTTTATATATCTGCAATTTAAGGACTGAAAAATAAATTCAGTCCCATGGTAAATATTTTTCTTTTCTCATGTATTTCAAAACATTTTTGCAAGAAAGCCACAATCTCAAAAGTCACTTCATAAAAAGTGATTTTCCCAAATGAACAAATGGTCATACACCAGTCACTTTAAAACCCATAGAAATAATAATTTTATCGCACATAAAGAATCTGTTAACCGCATTGCCATTTTTGCTGGTTGTCCTTATAACCTGTCTGGGTAGCCTCTTAAAATCACTTCTGTTCCTGTCTCCTTCTTGTCTTTCCATCCATGTAATTTCTGCATATGTACTTTGCTCATCTACTGATTGAAGATCCTGTTGCTCACAACTCTGGAAAAAGTTTTAATCTGTTGTCTTTCTTACTTGTACTCCCTATTCACATATCCACCTGATCTGCCAACTGCAGATCACTGTTTTGTACAGTTCCACAAGAAATTCTTTGTTGACTTTTTCTCAAAAAATTCTCCCTGCCTGCTCACTCCACAAAACCAAGGCGTCCTCTCCTGAATCTCATTTCCATCAAATTCATCAAACTAGTATTGTCCAGACCTCCCAACTACAGTTTTGTAATCTGAATTGCAATGTCTTCATCACCAACCATCTCCAGCATAGAAAAAGAGCTCATCTCCACTTTTAAACTTATCTTCCACCTCCTTCTTTCCAATACCAATCCCATTTCATTCCAAATGTGATGGAATTTTGATCTCTTTATCACTTAATGTTAGTGATTCTGCTGTCTCCTTCATGGCATTCCCCTTCCCGCCAGCTGTTTCAGTGCTAGTATCAGGAAATGCTAACATGGGTCAATGAGTATAGGAAGTGTCTAGTGCCCTAGCCAAATTCCCCTAATCAGAATGAACCCCCTTAGGTCTCTCCTGAATAGATGCTATTGGCCAGTGAGACTAACCCATCCAACAAAGAGTAAATAAATAAAAGAAAGGGTGAACAAGACTTCGCTAACTCCACCAGAATTTTCCCTGTCATCCTATGGAATTTATGTGTTTTCCCAGACAAGAAGATGGATGCAATGTCTCCAGTAAAGCCAGCCGGTTCCATGGTGCAACTTGAATGGACAAAGCCCTGATTATAACTTGGTATTAAAGAAACTAATAGGAGAGGGTGGATGTGAATAAACAATGTCATATTGTCAGTCCTGCAGAGGCTTACAGATCTGATGTAACATTAACACTTGCTGGAGGATATATGTACATCATGCTGCATATGAACCAAGCTCTACCAAGCTATATTCATGCAATAGTGTTAATTGCCCATATGTGGTAACATGCACACACAGACAGGAATCCTCAGCAACTGTCAAGATGAGGTGTATAGCCATATACAGATAACTACTCATGGTTGCCTGGATGATAACTGGACCACAATTGGGTCTTATCCCATAAAAAAATGAATAAACCGCAATATGGTGGTGGCCAGATAGCCAGCAGGCACATGGGGAATACGATATATCATACCTTGCAGGAGGTACCAAACAGTGTCCTCACTAAATGAACAACTCAACTCATCTGGTTCCCATTATCTCAAAGAAGCAGTTGCTTCCCCAAACTGGCAAGCATGTCACTATATCAAAAAGAGTAATCCAACCAGTCCTGTGAAGGAACCTCATCTTCACTGCATGTATTCATGATTTCATTCTTTTGTTCATTATCCAGAGCTTCCTGTGAAGAAACTTTATTTCAGTTGCTTGTGTTCAAAATGTCATCCTTTTGGTCACTATGCAAAGCTCATGATTCTCAGTGAGGTGGGGACATTAACTGGTGAGAAAATTGAGAGTCACCACAATCCAGGTAAATGCCTGCAGACCAGCCATTACTGCATCAGTTAGTTAGTACATCTTCCAGCCCTCTCCACTCTCACACATGAACAAAATCCCAGCACACTTAAAATTCTTCCACTTGGGTAGCTGACTTTCTTCCTTTTGGAGAGAATAATCTGCTCTTCTCTGATAGAGGTTACCATGGCATCTGATCTGTAAATGTTAATCTTCATCACAACTGCCCCATACTCCAGCAAACCACTCCACTGAATGCCTTAAATTCCAGTTGCATATAGTCAAAAGGATATCATCAACAAACAACAAAGATATAGTCCTCATATTCAAAATGGGATAACTTTCAAGCTTTAGTTACACCTTGATGTTATGTCCATGACAAATCATATGAACAGATAAAAAAACAAGACATATTTAGTGCAGTCCTTCGTCAAGCTTATGTATTCAGTTCTGCAAATTCAAGGACTGACTGGCACATATCAGCAGTGCTATAACCTGTAAGATATTCTGGAACACATGACCCCATGCCTTATCCAACTCCATACTGGCCAGCTCTAATTAATATCATTTCAAGATGAAGAGTTAATCAACTGTTCCATGGCTAGGACAGTGTCCACATTGCACATCCTGAATCAAATGTTCAGTTATCAAATAATATATCCTTTCAATCATCTTGTCAAAAGCTTTCTCAAGGACAATGAGGAACATCATCCTTCTGTAATTAGAGCACACCATATTCTTCCCCTTTTAGAAAATGGAGACCAGCATCACAGTTTGCCATTCAAAAAGACACTGCTCCCATGTTTCACACAATATTGCAAACATGCATTAACAGCAACAGCCCAAACACAGAAATCATTAATCATCATCATCATCATTCCTAGATGCCACTCATCTAGTCTCACAGCTTTACTACCTCAGAATGCTTTAACTGCTGTAGTGACTGCACCTGTAAGCATGAAACTGACTGTTAGCAGAGAGGACTACAGCACTGAACTGTTAATGAGATGAATCCTGTGCCCAGGCTACAAGGTTTGATCTCTTCCCTTCATGTGCCTTCTGTGTGACTCTAAGCAAGTCACTTAACCAGCCAAAGCTTATGGCTTACTGATGAAAAGGGATAATTTTTCCAGTGTGCTTACTTGGTCTACAACTAGAAAGAAAATCCACCTCCGTTGTTTCTGATACTGCATCCTCAAATGAGGGTATGACCACCATCTCAAGAGTTCTCAAATGGTTGCTTGTACCTTTGAAAAATATTCCAAGTTCAGGTAATACTCTGAACAAAGTCCTACATTTCCCATTGCCGAGTCACCAGAATGTCTTGCCATACTTCTCCTACACCTAGGCCTTCACTTCAATGACTGCCACAACTAATTCTCTCCCACCTTATCAGTACCTTTCAGTCAGATTTAGAAATGTTCCGGCTAGCATTGCATTGAAAGCCTTCTTTTTTTAATTATGCATCTTCCCTCCCTGTTTGTGTCCACCAGCTGGTCTTACAGTTACCAACATGACGAGCACCAAGCACATTTTGATCCCAGTTCCTTGCTTCCATCTCAGATACTGAGATCTTGAGCAGCGTCCATTCAAACTCCACATTCCCAACCACCACAGTTGTAGTATCTTTTAGATGTGAAATCTGAACTCAGCTTGCACAATGGAATCTGTTAGGTGTTCCCATAATATACCTCAATATGATAGTAACATAGGACATAGGGTATAAATGACAGCTTGTTTCTTATAATACTGCATTTTAAAGTGTTCACTGCTGCTCACAGATCTCCCTTGTAAGTGTGCTGTTTAAAGTAGGACTTAGAAAGTGTAAATACATAACTAAAACATCTCTAAAGTCCTAACTTTCTGAACATTTGCCAAATTTTCTGGGGATTTGTCAAAAGGCAGAATATTTCCTCAAAGAGTCTCAGTACCAGTAGTGGACAGTTTGCATCTGTGAGAACAAATAAGAGTACATTTCAGAATTCGCAGGTACTCTGTACCCATCTCTTTACAAAGATACAGATATTGCATTCCAGAATTCACAGGTACTCTGTACCCACTTTTAGAAAGAAAAGATGTGGCCTACAGTTCTATTACTGAAAACCATTCTGTATAACAATAATAGTAATAATAATAATAATTATTACAATAAATAATATAATAATAATAATAATAATAATAAACAATTGTCTGTCATTTCTGAGAAATAGCCCATTATGTAATAACTCTATGGATAGTTACAAAGAATTTGGGGAGAGTACCAGACTCACAGTGGTGGTGCTGCGGTAGCGTTGTCGCCTCACAGTAAGACGCTGTCCGGTTCGATTCTCAGCTAGAGCATCTTCTGTGTGGATACATGCGTGAATGGGCATACCTTTGTTGAAGGGTGTGCATCAGGGTTGGTAACTCGGCATGTAAAAATCAACTACCAATCATTAGCGGACCGGAGTTCCGCTGTGGCGACCCCTAACCGGGAAAAGCCGAAAGACACAAACAAACCAGAGCCATTAATAAATGAAACAGGAAATATTATCAACCTAAAAGAAGAATGTATCTGTCATATTCCTTCAGTTTGCAGAAACATACATTCCTATGTTTGTGCTGGATGCAAATGATAACTGCTAAGTTACGTGGCAGTAGCAAGGGGAGTGGGGGCTATTATTGCTGAAACAGCAAAGGAATTACTCACAGAAGAGATCTTCCAGATGTCAAGTCAACTGAATCTGGCACATATTCATCTTATGCAACAACAATTTAAACAAAGAATGAACTGGACTCTAAACCAGTCTGTAGTATATTTAGGTTTAAGTTCATACAATTCAGTCCCATGTGTACAATTTGGAGAGATGACCAATAAATTAATCATCAGTCAAGCTTTCCATCTACTGCTATTCCAGAACAGATAAATAACAATGGCTCCAAAATAATGCAAAGAAAAAGAAATCAATGTAATATAAAATTATACACAAAAAGATAAGTATATTAGACTAAATTAGCATTAAATTGCCTAGTGCAGGCATACAGTTGAAGATCATTCCCAGTGGATCACAGGTCCATTAATCAGTGCTCCAAATGTCAGAAATCATTCGGGCTTGCTTGCTAGGAGTTGATCCACTGCCATGTGCAGATGGAGATGGAAGTCACAGAATGTTAATAAAATACCATGAAATAAATAGTGAATCACTGAATAAGCATAATGAAGGCCAGTGTAAGCATCAAGAAAGTCAAATCTCTAACTGTACAGAAAATGCAGAAAGATTTATAAGTTAAATAGCTTTATTTTGGAATAAAGACACCAGGACAAAAGACAACGGCACTGTAGAACTACATTAATTCTTGTGTTTGGCAAATTACTCATTCAGCAAGATCTGAAGTTGGTTTTAAAGGGAACTAAAAGTCAGTAATACCAATAGCATGTGACACTAAAGTTAACTCTGACCCTATTTAGGAAGAAAATCTAATTGCATTTTTTAATCCTATCTCATTGGTATACTTCTGCAATGATAGTTATCTGGCATACTTAATGGAGAAAATGCTTAGAATACCTGGTCCACAAATTGTATTTAAAAAATTGTCAATGTTTACTTTAATCATAAGGACAGAAGAATCAAGGTTAATGTAGTTTATATTCTTTACAGTGACCAATATGTGTGGAAGGGTGAATAATAATGCAGGGAACCAAGACACTAAAGTTAATGGAGGTGACGGATCTTAAACCATGTAAAGGATAGCCATAAGGAGAATATGACTGAGCATCAGTGAAAGGACAGGTTTCAAGAAGAAGAAAAAAAAACAGAAACTGTTGCTTTGTGCAACATTCTGGGTGGTAAAGATAATACGGTTGCCCAGAGCGATATACCTTCTGCTTTGCGCACCTAGACAGCTAAAGGAAGGGTGACTGAAGAAAATGAAAATTTATGGTAGAGAAGGGTATGGTAAGAGAAGCAGTCAAGACAGAGTAGGAAAGCATGATCTGTCTCTGCAGTTATGGGCATCACAGGTCTAAGAAAGGGCCTAATTCTAATTAATTGTAAATAGGCCTTATCAGTGATAAACAGGACAGGAAAGGAAGGGCAGCCAATGGCAAAGATGGAATGGGAGGTAAGTGAGAGAGAAGAGAAATAGAAAGGCTTTTCAGGCTTCCTTATGAGAAAAATGTTAGGTGCAGGGAGAAAAGCCTGGAAAATACTGCTGCTATTGAGGGAAAATGTTTGTAGGGAAATCCAGTCTTTCAAGCCATAAAAAAGGTGTGGCTTGTAAGTAAAAAGAGGGCAAAGTTGAGCCGGTCAGTGACTGCTGAGTTGAGTCTGGTTGTAAATGTGAAGAAAGGGAAGTCATTTCAGAAGTTATCAGAGAGTTGATAATTGTAAACATGTTTCCAGGTGTTGGGGTAATCAACAAGGGATTGAGGTTCATAAAGAGATGGACAAGTGGAGTTATGTGAATTTATGCCAAAGAGGAGACAGGTCAAGTGGTTCTGTCAAGGAGGTCTACAGAATGCTAGCAAAGGTGAAGGATGACCCACAGGAGGTGCAAAGAAGAAACTGGAAGTAGATAATCAAGAATGCTGTGTGGGACAGACACACAGAGTTAGAAACAGAAATGTCAAATGTAAGAGGCAAGTAGGCAGGGCAGGAGTTGGTGCAGATATGGCACATATTTTTAGATATACTAATAATGCTAGAGATAGAGGAATCTGGGAAATGAAAAAATCAACATGATGGATTGATACACATCACATATGACTGTCTTAAATAGTAGGAGCTAATCTCAACAACAGTGTGTTTGACTAGAGTTTTGTCAAAGTCATTTGCTCAAAACTGATATTATTATTGTAACTGTTGTTTCAGTCTCTGGAAGTGTATATATTTATTTTCAGTAAAAAAAGACAGGAAGTGCACATGTATAGGGGCTGGTAGTCAGTAAAACCAATGTATCATGTCTGATGCAATTCATGAAAGTTCCTCAAACCCTTGCATGCTTAAATGGAGCATAAATTAGAATCATATTCAAGTGTGCTGAATTTCTATTTTCTTTTATTATATTATATATGATATGATATGTAAACATGCCAATGCTAATTTCTTGTAGTGTAAATAATTGGGAAACTGGATGGTTTTTAAGTAGACAAGGTGAGAATTAACATTTTCTACTTGTTCAGAAAAAATGCTGAGTCTTCCTAATGGATGGTTGGAAGGGGATTTTTTTTACCCCAGTTAGTGACTATAATAAGTAAGAAGCTATACTGGAAGCCTTAGCATCTCCCAAAAATATGGCCATTGAAAGAAACTAATACACTTCTACTAATCTAAATTAGACACATGAATAATGTACTATAGTTTGCAGCATGTACTGTGCATATGACATACAGTGACTATTTCCAACTCTTTGTATAATAACTTGCACATCATAAAAATAATGAATGTTCAGTAATAATCAGTAATAAAAGGCTGTATTACTGCAGTGTACAATTTAACCCATTGACATCTAATAGATATTAAATCAGAGAAGTCTGTTTTTCTTTTAAAGTAGTATTAGAGAGTACACCTCTCTTTTTTTTAAACACTGAAGTTTTTAGGTAATGCTAAAAGAAACAGAAAGTGTGGCAATGGCTGTAAATACGATGAGGAATGTCTTCTCCCACAATGCACAGCAACCTGAAGTCAATTATAAAATGTGAGGATTTCAGGGTATAACTTCCTTTACACATGGTTTGGGAGTCTTTGCCCCAACAGATTTATTTTTCTGTTACCGTGATATGTGCATGTTTTTGAAAGAAATTTCTAAGGCTGTTTGATATGAGGCTGCAGTTGTTAATGATGTGTGCATTGATAACTGTATCATAACAAAGTTTCTATTTAATTGAGTGCATTTAAAAACTGATAGGTTCATAGGTTGATACTAGGCTATCTGCCCTAGGGCATTTATAAGCCTAACCAGAGTGTGTTTGGCTTTCGCCACCCTTTTAGATTAGTTGACTGTGCCTCTGTATAGTAGGTCACAGAAGATAGCCCTTTTAAGGTTAGTTTACTGTGCCTCTGTCTAGTAGGGACACAGAAGAGATCCCAGGGGAAAACCTACGATCTCCCATCCACTCGTCAAGATTTCTCTTGAAGAGGGTCATTGAGGGGCTCTGCCTAACATGGATTGGGATTTTGTTCCAGAGTGAGGGGAGCCTCTGGGATATGAATCTGTCCCTCCAGCATGTCCTATTTATGTCTGTGCTGAGGTTTAAGTCCCTGGAGCATGTAGCTCTAAGGGATTTGGATTTCCTGAGGTGGAGCATGTCCATTAATTCTGGGTTGGACACAGCTTTATATGTCAGGCACAGATCGCCTCTGAGTAGGCGGTAAGCAACTGAGTAGAGCTGAAGTTTCTTTAGCCTAACTGTGTAGGGCATCTGTTTGAGTCCCTTGATCCTCTTGGTGAGGTACTTTTGGGGTCTTTCCAGTTGCTGCAGGTGTCGGGTAATTTACATCCCGAATGGGGCATTGTATTCAATTATGGCCCTGATGAGTGATGAGTAGAGGGGCACAATGACCTCTCTTGATCTAGATGTGAACCGTTTCATGATAAGGTGGGCTATATAGAAGGTCTTTCTAACCACTTTGGCAATGTGATTGTCAAAGGAGAGATTGCTATCTACTTGGGTCCCCAAATCCCTAATTACTTCTTCCGTACTTAATGGATTACAACCTATGTGGTAATTTGTGGGCACTTTGTTTTTCCCAAAGGGGATGACTATGCACTTTTTGGCATTTAGTTTTAGGCCATGGCTCTGGCACCAGTTATCCGTCTCTGTGAAACCCTTTTGGAGGATGCTTGTGTCAGTCGGCGAGTCAATTATGGCACCCAGTTTGCAGTCATCTACGAACTTGGTCAGCCATAGTCCTCCCGTGTTAGCCTGTACCTCAGATCAAGAGTAATCCTAATGAAAGGTCTACTGAAGAAAGGTACTGAGGAGATATAGGTTGATGTTTTATAACTCCTGTCTGGCTCAGGTGACATAGTAAAGATGAGACATGAGGAAACTTCTGAAGATGCAGAGTTCCTCCCTAACCCAATTTAAGTGCAACTTGGACAATTGGATGGGAAACCAGAAATTCATCCCTGGTTTGGTACCTATGTCTCTAATGGACATAGGTAACCTATAAATGGTTCATCTCCCAGGCCTATGCTTACACTTATCAAGGGTATCAGAACTTGTCAGAAATTTGGGATGCATGGCTAGGTTTATAAAGGCCCTTGTGGTCACTAGCCTAGTAAACACCTATGAACCTATGCATACAATATAGCTAGAGGAGATTGTGAAAGAGACCAGAAAAGTATTATCTAAGAAAAAGAACAGAGAGGCAATCCCTGCCAATGAAGTCTGGTTCATAGCAGTGGAGTGATCAGTGGTGAAGAAGAGGCAGTAGGCAAGGGAAAGGGCCTTTCATAGAAAGAAATTTGCAGGAAAATGGAGAGGATAGGTTAAATGTAATGTCACAGGTCAGAATAGAAATGTGAGTGAGAGGCATCTCCACCTTTCAAAAAACAGGTTTATAAATTTGCTTTCATCTTGCTGTAAAATTACTACTGAGTATGACACCAGTTATTAAATGCAATTCCTGAAAAGGTCAGTACCACACAAATTGTTGTACATCTCACTGAAGCTAGTTGCGGGGGATTAATTCCCTTTACATATAGATGACGCAGATTGTGGGTGCTATTTATAGATATTGTATTCAATTGTATAAATGCTGCTACTCAGTAAAACCCATGCATTATGCCCAGTGCAACTCACAGAAGTTCCTTAGACCCTTGTATAAGTAAAGGGACATACACAACTGTGTATCTGGAGAAGTCCAAAAATGCCATGGATATACAAATGGGGATCTTCAGCTTACGTCACAGTTCACTCAGAAGCAAGTGAATGGCAGACTGTAATGGAGAGTTGTAGGGATGCAGTGGTGAACATCTCATAGTGAATACCCAACAGTAGTGCAATACCCAAACTCCATGAAATGGATTGCTTGTTCAACATAGCACAGTTGAGCAACAACATCTCCATTCCCTGGAATAACCCTTTTTGTTAAAAGAAAGAAAAGAAAAAAGGAACCTTGAAAGAAGGAAGGGTGGATTCCAGGTTGCAAAGCAGAGCAGTGTAGCACACTGCTTCAGCCATACTTGCCCCACGCCCAGCTGTGTAGTGTGGAATAGCCATGATCTCATCAATGGCAGTGGTTACTATGCACAAGCATTTCATTAGCCTAACATGCTAATAATGCAACCTCCATTGCCATGGCAACAAGGGTGGAATATATCATGAACTGGCCCTGCCATGAATATGACATCCCTTCTTCTATTATAGATCCTGAACCTAGAATAGACTAGGTAATAGGCTGAGGGTCAAGGAGTCTGACATGTTTATGGTTGTTTGTGACAGTATGTGTGTTTGTGTTTCTGCGTCTGTCTGTGTGGATGTGTTGGTCATTCTGTGTGCCTGTCTGGCTGGCTGTATGTCTGTTTGTGATAGCGTTGTATGTGTCTGTCTGTCTGACTTTGACACTGCTTTATATTTTTGTGTGCATGCACGTCTGTTTGTGACAGTGCTTAAAGTGTGTCTTTGTGTGTGGGTGTGTGTGTGTGTGTGTGTGTGTGTGTGTGTGTGTGTGTGTGTGTATGTGTATGTAGGTGTGTATGTTCTGACTCTCTATCTATCTGTATGTACATCTACGTGTGACAATGTTATATGTGCGTGTGCACGTACAGGGGGGTGTATGTATGGGGGGATGGGTGTGTGTGTGTTTATAATGCATACATGATGGAGGTGACCAAAGCCTGTCCAAGTGAAGGTACCAAGCTGTGCAAACTCATCTTCCTATTCCAAGTCCTTAACATTTTAGCTAGTGTCCTTCTGATGCAGAAGGAATGCTTCCTGATTCATTCCTCCAAGTACATCCTGTATGTTTTTCTACAAAGTCATGCTTTTTGTTCTCTAGGGCAGATGCCAGCTCTGATCTGTTTGGTGATCCAGTCCCCTCACAGGGTTCTGCTGTCCTGGCAATGCTCAAGTAGCATTCTACTGATCCCATGACTGATCTAACTAGCTGCATAATTAACCTACTCAAAAGTGTGCTGATCCTTTCCACTACAGGCACCCTGCTTTAAGCCTTATATTATTGTCTGTGACATGACCTGTTCCCATCTTTCTAGTCCTTTCTCTAAGATATGCCACTGGAACAGAGAGCTAGACATGACACTGTTTCACACATGTACAATACAACATCAAGACTATAAAATTCTCAGTGTGCCTCTTTCAAACTCCTGGCAAGGTGCTCCATTTAACCTTCTCTTGCACTAGCAGCACATGTACACCTCCTCCTGTTTCCAAGCTGGGATATTCTCCAGGCTTTTATACTTCTCACTCTTCATAATAAATTAATTAATGTTCCAACAGAAACATTTATTTAGTCCCTTGTCTTGATTCCTGCAACAAGGAAAATGCTATAATTACATTTTAATGTAATTTATTCATTTGTTAACCAGGTAAGTGAAATGGTCCTTAGATCATTTTCAGCCATGATCATATCCAGAAAGTCAGGTTAAATGTTGATTATATGTGGTCAGATTAATGTGGACAATCAGCCAGTACGTTTTTAGATATATAAGGAAACTGGATAACTCAGGGAAAACCCCTCACAGACATGGGGGGTTGGATTTCCAGACTCCATGCAAACAGCGAACAGAGGTCAGAACTGAACCTCTTGCACTTGAGCTGTGAAGCAGAGATCTTATCCACAAAATCACTATATGTTGATTTTGCTATCAGCTGAGATCAGTTAATATACTGTACTCCTATGAATTTCACAAAATGAGTCACATTATAACTCCCTCTTATATTATCCCTTGTCACAAGTGAATGATTCTACCTCTCTCCTTACTGAATGTGATGTCCGATTTCAGAAACCTACTCTGTCTTCTGCCTTTCAAACGCTGCCCTGAAATGAAAGCTAGGAAGAGGACAGCTGTCTTCATAGCACTAGAATGTACTAAACCACTTTAAACCACTGCCACAACTCCTTTAACAAACAAATGACTGATGATAGGTGGTCTCAGACACATCTTCACACATGCAACTTGTACAGAGACACTTTCATTATCTGTACCTGTGACTTCCCCCTTTTCTGTGACTAAAAGATGATGCCCATATCATAAATGAATGCGCTGTTAGCTTTCTGCTACTGAGCTCTTATCTGTCTACTGATTTTTTGAAAATAGTGTCCTGAATAGGTAAACTTAAAAGGAGAGAGATCTACATGGTACAGCAATAAGGCATCTTTGCATAGTTTTGTGCAGGTGAAGGGATCACCTCATTCCGCTATATCCCAATTGGTACTCTGTGAAGCCTCTACCTCTACCAAATCCCTTTCTCTTGCTGGACTGACTTTGATGTAGATCCAGGGACCAGTTAGGTCTCCCCAATGTCCCTAGCCTCTGACAGCCCTAGGATTGGTTGTTGCCTTCTTGCCTTTTCTACTAATTCCAATAAGTTTAAAAAAGATTCTATAAAGCCAAGCATTATGTTGTTCTCAATAAGCCCACCAATGCCTAGTATTACTGCTGGGTCCCTATTCTTCCACTGTCATATAGACAACCCTAACACCTGTAAAAGAATGGTCATCTTCCTGTTTCGTTCAAGTCAAGCCAATCACTACAGCATTTTTTATGTATTTAATATAACATCAAATGCCTTGATAGTGACACATTAGCTTTGGGCCTTCTGTTACCAACAGATGGATGAAATATACACCACACATTGTCCCTTGATCCCCCTCTTTATTTTAGTCACCAATAACATAAAACTATTAGACCATCGGCATGGATCACTTCACTGACCAATCCTTGGTTACTCTTGCCTTAATTAAATGTAAAAGATTTGTGTAATCTCTAACTGAGTGATGCAATGCCATCTCCATTACAGTCTGAATAAAGGTAACATAGTGGCCTGCTAATTCTCTGGATTCAAGCATGGTCATGGTGCCAGTTTTCTGACTCTGTCCCTACATGAAATGAGACAAAGAAAATCTGAAAAACTACTGCCCATCACGGATATGTTGTTCTCTAACAATAATGGTGTTGCATAAATCACTAAGACAAGAAAATACAGTCTGTACCCTTAAATGTGTCATTTTCCTCTGTATGGTATATGCTTGTATATCTACAGTTGGTGCATTTTAAGTGCATGAACCCATGAATCTAGACCATAGCTATTTTTCAGATTCCAAAGCCATTCCATCAATAATTTCTGCATTGTTCAAACTGCAATCACTGTATCACTAGATCTACTTCTGACTTGTATGTATCACTCAGACTGTAACAATGATATTAATAAATCTGCTCCTTACTGCAGCTGGTGTGTCAACTATCACCTGATACTTGGGAAACATTTCCCAAGGCTGGTACTTCCTTATAACATTGTTCCTCAGTAATCTTCATGGTGATGTATCTGTCAACATTAGATTCTAAAAATATGGAACTTCATTCCTGTAACCACTGTCAAAGAAGCTAACAAGACACTAACTTTAAACTGTTTGTCAAGTAACTAAAGATTTACCTAACTAACAACTGGAAGTGTTGGTGTATACCTTGATAATTCTGATGAAATATATGTAGCTGTCTAACCGAACAGTTATCTTGATCATACTGTCAACTAAAACCTTAATTATCTAATAAATGGAATCATGTCTGGATAACCTGATGAATAAATCAGGCTGGATAACCATAATATTCTCTTGATAATTTCTCTACTCTTTTATCCACTGGCCTTTTTTAACTCTTATATACAACAAATGTCATGCCTCTTACTTTCTCTACTCAGTAATCTTTTTTTCCCCTTATCTTTAGTAATTTCCTTAAGTATGTTATACTTATTTCTATATCAACAAATCATCTACAGTCCACTTACCACTTATAAGTACCTTTTCCGCCATCTCACACTCCAATATTCATATTATAATTTTAATTTAGCAATTTTAATACTAGCAAACATGGACTAAATTTTCTTTTTTTTTCCTCAGTATTTGTAAATAAGTATTGTATTGTTTATAGTACTTACTATTTTCTTTGCAAAAACAATCCCCGGGATTCATGAAGCTTGCGCCAGGCGCAGGCATAGCGTAGGCATTCTAATGCTAAATATGGCCACCGAGCGATTCAGGTACGATCCGATTCCACGTGCACTACCAGCATATGCCAGAGCTGCACAGCTCATGGCGCATGTATGCTAATCACCCCATGCGCAGTAGTGCAGCATGCAAATGAAGGTACATAGCGATTCATGAAGTGGTGCAGGCTTAGCGTAAGCATAGAGAAATGTAAACCAAAAAAAAACGGTTTACATTTTTTTCAAACAGAACATCTGAGCCATGAAAGCAGACCAAACTTACGTATTACAAAGTTAACATATGCCAGTGGCTAAATATACAGCCAATGACATAAAAAGACATGCACAACACATAAAAATAACATTTAATGTCATGGCCACACTAACGAAAAGTACAACCGCAGTGCATATGTGCACAAACGGGAATACAAGGAAAATATATATAGATGTCATAAAACTGCAATGTAACACAAATCATGATTTTCACCATAATAGTCAATGGTATGCATGCTACACCACAACCAAGGCGCAAGGGTTGCTAAGGGTCTGTGACAGTGTTCAGCATGGTAACTATGAATTAGTAGTCAATGCCATGCAAATGAGGCAAGTAATACTGAATCGCAAACGCCTTGCCGGCGTAAGGTTGTACCACATGGCGTAGCAGTATAACACCGAGGAGTGGCCTGCAGGTATACATGACATCAGGAGAGGGGTGTGCCACCGTAGCTGTAAGCACATTGGAGGATTACTAATCCGGGATGCCCATTGCTAAACAAAGCCGCAGGATAGGGGTGTGGATGTAGCCATAGCTTTGCTTAGCTGAGAGAACACAAGGTGACAGAAAGCGCATGTATACACGGATGACAACATGCTCAAAACCCAGTAAACAGCTGCGCGAGGCACGCACCACAGCTGAAACTGGAAGGTTTCGGGAAGACGATAAGGAAATGCTGCAGCAGGGTAATTGGAGTACAACTGAGTAATTAACACCTATTAACTCACAGTGGGCCACTGATGGTAGCTAACAAGGCTGCTAGCAGCAACCTGCAGAACAGGAAATGGGAGGTGCTGGATTGCAAAGAAAAGAGAACTGTCACAGCAGAGCAAAGCAAACCTGCAGTAGATCAGCTATAGAACACATTTCGCAACACAATCCTGGGTTGGGAAAGTACAAAACAAGAAAGCAGACTGCTGGATGCATGCCTGACAATGGGAGGGGAATTGGTTTGAAAAATGAAGGCAAGGGCAAGAGGTGATCCACAGCAGCCAAGTGTAATTCAACATCAAAGGCCCCACAATAGCAGTACCTGCGGTAAAACACATATGTAAGATACCCTGCAGCTCAGATTGTACATACACACCCTATGACATCATCAGCTTCCATAGCACAATAGTATAAAGTGTGAAGGCACCTCACACACACTCGTATATTCCCAAACACTACAGATGGGGAACTTTTAAAATGTACATGTTGGGAGCTGCCATAGCTTTGATTCATCAGCATGTGTTGGAGACTGAAGGTGGTGTGGAGGATGATGCTGACAACCACCTCAGGCACCGGAGGAGGAGAAGAGTGTTCAGACCAAGGGTAACCTACTAGGGGCTAGATGATCTAGAGATAGTAGAGCATTACAGGGTGGACAGGGACATCATACAGCAAATCGTTAAGCTGTGCCGGCCATGTCTCAGAGCCAGAAACAACAGAGGGAAACTCATCCCAGTGGACACGAAGGTATGTGTAAGCTTGAGAATACTAGTCACATGTACCTTTCAAAGGCTAACTGGAGATATCATGGGGATCTCACAGGCATCAGCATCCAGGGTACTCCACCAGTTCCTGGATGCCATTTTACCACATGCCAATGATCATATATACTTCCCCCGAACTCAGGAGGAGTTGGCCAGCAATATGCGCCTCTTCCACCGTGTGGCAGACTACCCGGAGGTACTGGGTGCAATAGACTGCACACACATATACATCAAGTCACCGCCCGGTGAGCATGGTAGGCACTACATAAACCACAAGGGATACCACTCCATCAACTGCCAGGTCATGTGCAATGCCCAGGGCATTATCATGGATGTGTGTGCTGGCAGACCTGGAAGCTACCACGACTCCCACATCTGGCATGCCTCACAGCTGTACCAGGTATTTGTCAGGGGGAACAATCCATATGACCACCTTGTGGGGGATGCTGGCTATGCACTGGAGCCGTGGATGATGACTCCCATCAGAAATGCACACACACCCATGCAAGAACGCCATAATGAGGCACACGCACAAACCAGAATCATAATAGAGTGTGTGTTTGGGATGCTGAAATCATGGTTCTGGTGCTTGGACATATCTGGTGGAGCCTTGCAGTACTCTCCAGGCACGTTTGCCCACATCTTCATAGTATGTGCCATGCTACATAATATGATCCTGCGGAAACAGCTGCAGCAGGGACATAATGGTGAAGGCCCTCACAGCCCACCACAATTGCCAAGGGCACCACAGGCACAGAGGGATTCAGACCATGAACACCCTGTGCCAGCCCCAGTAGGCAGACGGAGGTGTGTCCAGTATGCCTATGCCTTGGCAAAGAGGGAATGTATAGCACATACACTGACAGTGTAGGCCCCTACAGACTGACACACTTCTCCACCTGCACACACAGTAAACAGGGATGGCACACACACACAACCACCTGTAAATTGTCATGTATAGGTGGTTTACTGTGTGCATCCTACATAGGCAGCCCTCAACTATTGCACACACAACTGCTATTGGCACAAGGTAAGTCAATACCTGAACAGTAAATTAAGCTAACAGCATGTGTTGATACTGTATGTATAGGTTCCTAGGTACATTGGTAGGCACATGCCTAACTGTCAGAGGCCATTCATAAGCCTAGCCAAAATGTGTCTGCTGTTGCCACCCCATTGATTAACTAACTGTCCCTCTGTGGAGCAGAGCCAATTGCTGGATTCCTGGGGTGTAACCACTGCTCCCCACCCACTCTGCAAGATTCCCTGGTGTGTTAATGAGGGGCTCCATATAATGTAATCAGGGATGTAGTTCTAAAGCATGGGGAGTACCCATGACAGGTATCTGTCACCCCAGCATTCTCCAGTTATGGTTGTGGCAAGGTGTAGCTCATTACAGTGTGTGGTTCACTGTGACATGGATTCCCATAGCTGGAGCATATCCATTAAGCATCACTTGGACATACCATTAACAGGTATCATCCATATATACACCAACTGAGTTACACATTTGTTTGCAGTATGGAGGAACAGCCGTAGTACACTCTACATACTAAACACCATAACTTGTACATATCCCAGATGCCTCAGTGGTAAAGCCACTGACTGTGTCATTCATGGTCCTGGTTCCATGACCTGCAAACGGCTGTTACGTAATTCTGATGTCCCGAATAATGGATGGTGGATGCAGGTCATTACAGCACGTTTAAGCACATGTTAGTGGGTTTTTGCACCGGTAAGTGCCGGTAAGCGATGTTTAAACATGACTACATGGATATGCGCAACACAGGTCTAACCTTTGCTGAATATCGCACAAATCACAGGCAAAGCTGCCCAGAACCACTGAAATGTGCGTTATTTACCCTTGTACTAATAGTGCCTGCTCTGAGAGGTAAAATGACCACTGCCAGGAGTAGAACACACAACCATGTACACAGTCTTCGCAATAACCTACCACTAAGCTACCTGAGATGTACCAATGGCAGGTGTGTACTGTGACAGGTTAAAACACAAAAAGGCGGAGTTTGGGAAATAGTATACACCGCCATGTACCAAATGAAAGGTGTATTCTCTCTCTCTCTCTATATATATATATATATATATATATATATATATATATATATATATATATATATAATATAGAGAGAGAAAGGGTGATAGAGAGATATATGTCGATATATATGGATATACATATATATGCAAATATATAGATAGGTTAACAAGATCTACACAACCATGGAGGTACATATAAATTGAATACTACCAAATACCGAATGCTTTACATACCGACCCGTGTAATCACGAGGCTTAAAGACCGAAAGACCAGAATACCGGAACACCAGAACCGCGAGTACTATTATCACGATGTTAAGGGATGTTTAGTTAGTGCTTCTGGTGCTGCAGTTCAGGTAGGTATTGTATGTAAGTGTGTTTCTGATTGCTGTAGTGTGTGTAAGTGTGTGGTATGTGTTTCCGAGGAACTGTAATGTGTGTGTGTGTGTGTGGGTTTGCTTCATGTGTCTGTTTGTGCTATCTTGGAGGTAGATTATTAAAGTAGGTGTGGTGTGGGGGGCGCAGCCACCCACATGGGGGCATGGCCACCTGGCCATGTGCAGTGTAGGATGGTTTGTTTGGATGTGATGGGTAGCAGTGTGTCTGTGTGTGCGTGTGTGTGTTCTGTGTTTGTGTTAGTTCCGGATGTTTGACTGTCGCGAGTTTGAGTGTTCAGTATTGTGGGGTTTGGGAGCCTGGGAATGGTAATGTGGTCATTGGAAGTGTGTGCGTTCCTGAATCCATGAGTATGCCGTATACAGCTGTTGAAGTCTTCAAATATTTGCATAACATGGACCATAGCAATCACACATTCCGCCACGACCGAACGTTATGAACAAAGGATATGGAGAGTATATATGTCTATAAACTATTACAAATATGTGCTATGGACATGAGCCAAAGATAGGATTACCACCTGTCCCACCTTGCGAGGGGCAGTCCCTCTATGCACGGTAGTGTCCTGACCAAAATAAGTACAAATACTAATGACCTACAATCTCGAGACATTTGGCATGTTTCATATTTAATGTAATTGTTGCATAAAATAGTCATCTGTATCTAAAATACCTACATGTAACAAGAAACAGGATAAGCAAGTAAACCACTACAAGAATATAAGCTTTTATATAGGCATATATGTAAAGTTCTATACTTTGTACTGACCATGGGTATGTGTTGGCCTCTAAAATCCGATGTGTGTCCTGCAAATGTCTCACTATGGCCATTTGAAAAGGTGGCAATCCAAGCCAAAGAGGTTCACTCACCAAACACAACTCCAATGAGTGCAAATATCTGTGACAGAAATACACGAGACAGCTTTCATGTAGCAACATTTCATTACATACCGATGTATTTCCAAAGGGATTGAAGGACCAACATCACCTGCATGCTATACAGGAACCAATTAACAATGGCTTAATGAATCAGCCTGCAATTACCATAGTATTAGTCCACTAAAGGATAGGTCTTCAAATAGGGAAGGAGCCCTCACACACATATTGAATATGTATAAATGCAGTTCCTACACACCTGCATCTGCTATGTACACCCACCTACATCTCCCTCACACCCGAAACAATTGCAATACAGACTGTAACAAAACTCGTGAAGAATGAGAAGCAACTAAGAACAATATCCAAACACACCCGTGGAGACAATAATTCAACTGCTGCAAAAAGATGGTAAAAGCAGGTTTAATTCCCAAACGAATCCTTTAGCACAGAAAAAGAACACAGTGGAGACAAGCGCTTTCGCCTGGACAATTCCAGGCTTTATCAAGTCAGAGTAAAAACAAACTGAAAGCACTACCTATATACCTAAATCACATGCTTAAATTGATTGTTAATTAAACAAAACAAGCTAGCAGAAAATTATTTAAAGACATATACCATTTCCTGTTACTAAAAGTCTATTGGGATGTAAATGTTTGTGTAAACCAAAATTGATTTCATATACAAATATATTAAACATATACTGTACAATAACACATTTTCTTAAAACATTACATTTAAAACTGTTAAAAACAACATTCAAGCCTACAAGTATTGCATAAAAATTGTAATAGACAACAAAGTGTTGTCTGTACACCAAACAACCAAACTGTCAGCTACTGAATTTGTTGTATAAAATGTCAACCTATATTAAAAAATTGTGTGTGTTATAAGATATAATCTGGCTCTTCTGAGTTTGAGAACTGGCCCTATGCTTAGCGTCTCATTCATGCCAGGTATACTGCTAGCATCAAGCCTAAGCTGCCAGATTAATTCCTTAAATTCCAGGGTGGATTCCCAGTCTCCACCCCTGTTACTTGGATGAACTTGTTCAAGCACCATAAAGGAAAGTTTGAAATTAGGGCAACCAAGGGAATGTTTATAGAATGCGTTACTATCTTTCTTTTACCTATATCATAGATATGCTCATATATGCTTCCTAAATTCCCTTTCAGTTTTCCCTATAAAAGCATACAGGTCAAACAATACCCAATGTATACCACACCTTTCGTGTTACAAGTGTAGTGACCGTGTGGTTTCAAGTTTGTTTTACGTGCTTTTAAGATATAAATGGTTACTATTGATAATAAAAGGGCACTGTTTGCACGCGCATTTAAAGGTGCCATTCCTTTGTTGAGTTGTCATACAAGTAGTGATATGTCTTGCTCAAACACCTCTTTTTAAATTACGACCTCTTTTCTAACAAAAGCTGGTCTCTTTGGAATCAAGTTTTTAAATTCATCATTGGTTTGTAGCACAAACCAAAACTTATTAATTGTGTTCTCTATCTCCCTTGAATTCTCTGAAAAAGTATAAATAAAATAGCTAGAATTCTCCTGTGCTTGTGTGCTAGAGGGCCTTGGGATGGGGATACCAACATCATTGTTCCCAAACAATGGTGTGTAATCTAGTCCCTTTTACTAAGAATCTCATGGATAAGGTTATTCACCAAATAATCCGGATAACCTCTCTCTATAAACATCACCCTGAGGTTGTTAGCTTCAGCAATGCAAACAGTGCCCTTTTATTATCAATAGTAACCATTTATATCTTAAAGCATGTAAAACAAACTTGAAACTACACGGTCACTACACTTGTAACACGAAAGGTGTGGTATACATTGGGTATTGTTTGACCTGTGGCGCTTTTTATATAGGAAAACTGAAAGGGAATTTAGGAAGCATATATGAGCATATCTATGATATAGGTAAAAGAAAGATAGTAACGCATTCTATAAACATTCCCTTGGTTGCCCTAATTTCAAACTTTCCTTTATGGTGCTTGGAACAAGTTCATCCAAGTAACAGGGGTGGAGACTGGGAATCCACCTGAATTTAAGGAATTAATCTGGCAGCTTAGGCTTGATGCTAGCAGTATACCTGGCATGAATGACGCTTAGCATAGGGCCAGTTCAAACTCAGAAGAGCCAGATTATAGCTTATAACACACAATTTTTAATATAGGTTGACATTTTATACAACAAATTCAGTAGCTGACAGTTTTTGTTTGGTGTACAGACAACACTTTGTTGTCTATTACAATTTTTATGCAATACTCTGTAGGCTTGAATGTTGTTTTTAACAGTTTTAAATGTAATGTTTTAAGAAAATGTGCTATTGTACAGTATATGTTTAATATATTTGTATATGAAATCAATTTTGTTTACACAAACATTTACATCCCAATAGACTTTTAGTAACAAGCCAAAAGGAAATGGTATATGTCTTTAAATAATTTTCTGCTAGCTTGTTTTGTTTAATTAACAATCAATTTAAGCATGTGATTTAGGTATATAGGTAGTGCTTTCACAGTTTGTTTTTACTCTGACTGATAAAGCCTGAATTGTCCAGGCGAAAAGCTTTGTCTCCACTGTGTTCTTTTTCTGTGCTAAAGGATTCGTTTGGGAATTAAACCTGCTTTTACCATCTTTTTGCAGCAGTTGAATTATTGTCTCCACGGGTGTGTTTGGATATTGTTCTTAGTTGCAATACAGACTGTAATAACATTACAAGACTGCGGTGGTGGTGCTGCGGTAGCATTGTCGCCTCACAGTAAGATGCTGTCCAGTTCGATTCTCAGTTAGAGCACCTTCTGTGTGGAGACATGCATGAATGGGCGTACCTTAGTTGAAGGTTGTGCGTCAGAGCTGGTGACTCAGCACATAAAATCTACTGCCAATCATTAGCGGACCAGAGTTCCACTGTGGCGACCCCTAAACGGGAAAAGCTGAAAGTCACAACAACTGTAATAACATCACAAACATCCACTCACTCTATGACATCAGCAGAAGCCTTAACATACCTTGTCAGAGACACACTATAATGGCCCTATGTGAAATCGTTGCTGTTGTACAATGGAACAGACGCCAATGTTACAGGGTTTGGTTGCAATAATCCCATATCAGACGGCTGTGCATACACCAGGAAGTGTTACCAATTACTGATTAACAGCACAGTATGATACACATGTACAGTATACCAAAGATGTCAGGTGAGCACAGTTCAAAACACCTAACGTTCTATGCATAGCCACACAGCCTTGAGCTGCCCAAACATCCTTGCCATACCTAAACATTTGCAGATGTATCAGGTACAAACCCTGCAGAAATAGCAATGTTCAGAAATATAACAGATAGACTCACATGTAGAATTATATCCTCTAGCCATTACACACAATCCACGGGGGCCATGAAGTTAATATATCTCTGTGTGTCTCCATATAGCTGTTGCAATTCATCACAAACAACACATCCAGGCTATCTTCCTCAAAGGTAGGAAAAAGGGACAACGCCCAAGTGGAGTATTCAATTATACCCCACTGTTGCCATGTTATTGGCTAATGGAGTAGCTGCACAGCTGATGTGCATGTAATCATCTACTCCGGAACACCAATTGGTGGCAGGATACCACATGTTACTGATATCTAAGTATAAAAGTATGGCTTGTCATACATTCAAACCATATGTACATACCAGAAAAACATTACAATGAGGATTGCAACACAAAACAAATAGGATTTATATTACTGTCAACTTGGGTTACTAATAAGGTATGTAGAAGACTCAGTATGTCAGTGTATGTAGTACCTGTTCTGTAATAATTAAAGTGTACACAATGCATATAGTGGAAAAAGGTATTATGTAGTGATGTATTGTTGAGCATAGTAATGCTCGTAGAAATTGTGTGTACTGTTATAGGCTACAAGGTAAACACCTCATACACCACAAGGGATGCTATATAAGGACTTTGAACACGATTCCACTCCAGCCACTGTCAGTGGCAGGATTGGTCCAACAAGTACGTGCCATAACAGGGGATAGTATATGTTGATATACTGTAACAGTAGGCATATGTATGGGAGTATAACTGAGAATAACATGTCTAAGGTGGTCCTGCTGTGCAATTATGATTTGCATTGTGGGATATTGCGGCAAAAATGTGAAATGTACAGTATTGTAGGTAGATATGTCAAACATTTTACATAGCATTACTGTTATGTTATGCAAACATCAGGTATGTCTATTGGCATGTACAATACACAATAACAGGATACATATGACTTGTAGTCACCAGACAGTGTATCAGCATGATAGCTAATTGAAATGGGTGAGCTAGTCAATTATCCATGCACAAAGGACATGTAATAGCTTCATAGGTTCATAGTTAGATACTATGCTGTCTGGCCAAGGTCATTCGTAAGCCTAGCTACAGTGTTTTGACTTGTGGCACCTCCCTAGGTTAGTGTCCTGTGCCTGTGAGCAGCAGAGCCATTCGTTTCTTGTGCCTCTGTACAGCAGAGCCACTGCAGTGATCCCTGGTGTACATGTCTGTCTCCCATCCACCCATCGAGGTATCTCTTGAAGAGTGCTAGTGAAGGCCCCTGCCTGATGTACATAGGAATCATGTTCTAAAGCATGGTGAGTGTCCGGGTCAGGAATGTATCTCTCCAGCACGTCCTAGTCATCGTTGCGTTTAGGTACATATCCCAGAGCATGTGGCTCTCATGGGCTTTTGCTTATGTGGAGCATATCCATCAATACTGTTTTGGACATGGGCCTTGTAAGTTCAGCAGAGATCACCTCTGAGTATGCGGTATGCAAACAAGTACAGTTGGGGTTTCTGTAGTTGGGCTGCATACGTCATCCTTCGGAGGTCAGTATTCCTCTTGGTGTGGTAATGTTGTGGTATTTCAAACCGTTGCTGTTGTCTCATAAGGTACATCCCAAATGGGGTGTTGTACCCTTTAATGTGTTTCATAAGTAATGAGTAGAGAGGCACAATGGCTGACTTTATTCTGGCTACAAACCCATTAGAGATTAGGGGGCCCACATAGAAGGATATCCACACCACCTTGGCACTATGGTTTTCAAAGGAGTGAATGCTATCTACTTGGGTTCTAAGATCCCTTATTATGTCTTATGTATGTGGGGGACTACCACCTATGTGATAGTCCACAGGTGATTGGTGTAATCCAAAGGGGATGTCTATGCACCTTGCGGCATGCAGCTTGAGGTCATGTTATTGACACCACGTATCCATCCCAGTGACACCCTTATGGAGAGTGCCTGTATCAGCTGGGGAATCAATCATGGCCCCTAGTTTGCAGTCATCTGCAAACCATTCAGGGTAAGTCCTCCTGTGCTAGCCTTTACCTCAGAGAAGCATATACCGAACATGAGGGGCCCTATGACCGAGCCCTGGGGGATGCCAATTGTAACTGATTTACAGTAGGACCTAGGGTATGCTACCCTCACTGTGTGGGTTCTGTCCGTGAGCCACTTTGCATGACATCTCGTGACGTAGGGGTTAATGTGCAGGTGGATGTGTATGTTGACAATACCAGAATGGGAAACAGTGTTGAAAGCCTTTGAGAGGTCAAGGTAGGCTATGTGGACCTCCTTACCCTCATCTACTGCCTTGGTAACTGTCTCAAAGGACTCCACCAGGTTTAGGAGACATGGTCTGGCCCTAACAAATCCAAACTGGGTGGGATCATAGGTTTGGAGGCCACCAATGTCTCTGTGAATGAGATCCATGATGATGTGCTCCATAGCCTTGCAGAACAGTCTAGTCAGATGTATAGGGCAATAGTTCCCCTGGTCCATTGTGGCGCCACATTTGTGGAGTGTGATAACTATTGCTGTGCACCATTCAGGGATCACAATGCCTGATGCAAGGCTATTATTGAATATGGTGCCCAAGTGGGACGCCAGTTCATTCTAAAGTTTGTGGAAATCGTAGCCTGGGATGTTGTACAGTCACATGGATACTGTGTTCCTGGCTTTAGAGAATGCAGCTTTGAACTGTGTAGTTGTGATCACAGGGACTCTGCATCATTCCTGTATAGATATGTGCCTTTTAGGGTGTGAGAGGGGTGTAAAGTTAGCACTGAACCTATCTACCAGGATGTTGCCAATATCAGTCAGTTATGTAATGTTCATGCCTTACTGCTGTATGTCAGAGCAGATGTGGTTATCGCCATCGAGAGTAGTGACATACCTCTAAAATGCTTTGTGGTAGTCCTTGGAATTAGTTGTGGTTATGTTTACGTAGCTAGCTTTGGAGGATGTGATAAGGGATCTCAGATTCTTACTGAGGCTGACCAGGGAGCTCCTCCACTCATGGGATTGTACTCTACTTTGCAACAGTCTTCTCCTTCTGTTGTATATTATGTCCATCGCAGTGGATCGCTAGAGTGGCATCCGTTTTCTGGTGGGTACCATCATGGTTCTGTTTGGGATAGCATGATCCATGCAGTCGTGTAAGTGCTAATTTAGTGCAGTTGTGTATGATTCAGCGGTTGTAACTGTATTGTCCATCTGCACGGGTGTCATGACATTTACTACTGCTGTCATAAGTAGCCTAAAGTTGGCTTTGTAGAAATATTGTACTGTGTTTTCCATAAAGGGTGTGGTGCCAGGATGTAGATAACAAGGGTGATTAGCGTACGTTCAGATCTGACCAACGAGGAGATAACCCCAGGTGTGGAACACCAGTCACACATGTTGGTAATAACCAGGTCTAGGATATTGTTGGCCCTGGTGGTGGTGTGGATAGGTTGATCCAGGTGATTGGAGGTTATGAATCCCAGAAAGCGTTGGCCTAATGTGTCGGTACATGAGTAGGTATCCCAGTTAATGGTGGGGTAGTGTCAGTCGCACATCAGAAGTGTGCCTGTTTGAACCCTACTTACCAGTACACCAAGAAGTGAGGACCGTTAACCATGGGGTATGGAGGGGGATCTGTAGTAAGCTACAATTTGTACAGCAGTTATGGCCAGAGTTAGTTGCACTTGGATAATCTCTGATGCATTGTGCTAAGCAACTAGCCTGGAGGTGTGGATATCCTTAGGAGATATGCACACACCTCCGCTGTGGGTGTTCCGGTCCTGGTTACATGACTGAAAGGTGTGGTATGAGTAATAGCCTGCTAGTGCAGGCATGCTCTCAGGAGCCTAGAAGCAGATCCCAGTCACTGCACAGATATCGAAGTGGTCCATTACAAGGAGTGCCTCGGGTGAGTGTGTTTGAGATGAAGATGTCAAGCATTGAGTAGCATTACCCTCATGTTTTGCTTGCCTGTTTCTGTTATGGTGGTGAATATGTTATTTGAACTGTGCCTAAAACAGGCACTATAGGAGCAACAAGAGCCTTAGCCATTATTCGGAATCCCAGGGCCAACAGGTGCAGGCCGTCTGTGCCAAAGCATCGTGTTCTCTCGACCATGTCATTCAAAGCAGACATATACTGGATACCCTTGGAATGACACCAGAAGCATAGCCAATTGTTGAAGTAAATCATTTTGTCCTTGTACTGCATTATCAGTCAGACGATGGCAGAATGCTACTCAGGGCTAGGGCGACACCTGCCTGGGCTACAAGATCGGAGAGCTATTCCATGTCTCTTTACATGTAGTCCAGGAAGGTACATCTCAGAGCATTCACACTAACATGGAAAATGGCACAGTCATATTGTACCTGTTGAGGAGTGACCTCAGTGCATAGGTTATGTAGCGGATCCTGTTACCTGACAGGCAGCTGACAGTAACTATCTCCTTGTGTAGCCTGGTGAGTGGGACATCAGTGTGACCGCCTATAGAGTCACCTATGACTAGTGTGTTGGGTACGTTATTTCGCCCTATTGGCTGTGGTTGATGGCACACTGAGTCTGTGGGCTATAAGTTATTGGTGTTGTGTTGGGGTATGGGGGCTGCCTGTGTTTCTGCTTTCGAGTTCTCTGTTGCCTAGACAGAGTAGTATTGAGAGGCTCCGCAAATGGTGTAGTCTTACTATGTGTGGCCTGTGGTGGTGGAGATCTAGTGAGACTATGTGATGAGTGTGGTGTGGTGCAAACGTTTAACATCCCCACATGATTGTCAGGTTCAGTCTGGGTTGGAGAGAGCTTTAGCTCCAGCATGGCTAGATATGTGCATCTCCCACAGGTTGTAGTGTTGTATGTTAGGAGGGGAGTATTGACTGTGTACACGAGACAATTTCTATATTGCCTCATGATGCCCATATTCATCATACAGACAGGTGAGAACATTGGGAATTGACACTTGGACATGCCTGAATATTTAACTATTTGCCACTAGATAAGTGAGGAAAGTGTGTACAAGAGCTGTTTTACTTGAAGCAAGCAGGAAATGTAAGTACAAACAGTGTTTACCTGTAGGTAATGAGGAGGATTAAGTTCTATAGTAATTAGTAGCTCATGTAGTGCTTGCATGTTCTGAACAAGTGCTGAGCATGAATAAGCAAAACAGATAGGGTGTTGGATAACATAACCACACTGCTCCCCCAACAGGTACACAATCACATATTCACATACACTACAGAGTCCCTGTAACCATAACTATGATGGTACAAGGTGCACTCAGGCTGCATGGGACCTGTCCACATCCCTGGTTGTATCATACACATATGGCAAAACAGTTTGTTCTACGCATACACATCATGTAAAACATAGCTTCATGTCAGTCTGCAAAAACACTGAATGGTGCACACCAACAGTTATCACAACCCACAAAGTGGAGACACCACTCATAATGGGAGGCACTGCACTACTACCCTGCTGAGTCTGGTCTGAAAGTCCATAAACCTTAATCAACGTATATGTTTTTAGCAGTACAGATGTAGATGACAGTACGGATGATTTCACACTGCATATCATACCTGTGACAGGTCATAGGACATCATCACCCATACTGTGTTCCACCTACACTCAGTATACTAGATGTACATTTGTATGTCACAGGAGTGTTCTGCCAGTGGACTGTTGACAGAACCAACACTACAGAAGGTGTCTGAGTAATATGTGCATTTCACACCAGTGCCAGCTACAGTAAAACAGGGTTAATTTGTTGTACTCCCCCTCATTGTAGCCCATACCACACAGACAAATGGGAGGCATCTGCCTATGTAAGTATGTGAATGGCTTTGACCTAGGAGCAATAGCTGACTCAGTGTTGTGGACAACATACGAAGTGGCTTTGTGGGTGAGGTGTGAGACATATGTGCACAATCTGACAGCTGCATATTGCATTGTCACTGCTAGGTTAATAACCCTGTACCCATGAACTACCACCTAGGCAGTGGTCAACATAATGGACACTGTGTGTAAGGGATGCTGCTGTGCAGTTTACCTCCCTGAGCTAGTGACATCACCAAGCCTATTAGGTAGTCATAAGAGGCAACCCTAGACATGACAGGGTGCCATGCATGAACATAGAGATCACTGTACAGCCATACTCATCACTCAAGTGACCAATATCGGATCACATATCACCTTTAAGGGGTACTGGCCATATTTGGATGGCCGACACCAGCCTTCACAATCCTCATCTCCACTATGTAGTATGATGCCTACCCTGCATAAAGACATGTCCAACACTGTGATGTTGGACATGCTACAAGTACATATCCTGATCTCAAATACATACGTCATGGCATCCACCTTCCTAGTACAAGGATCGCCACATGCTGGACCGATCCTTGTGCCATACACGTTACATACTCCTGCCATACTAAGCAACCCTGTCCAGCAAAGCTGCACATTTCACCTCTGTCAGACATGGTGTGATGACCGCATGGTAGATGCATCATTAACCATGTGGATCAGTTATGTGGCTCTGCTTCAAATGGTGCCGGAAACACGGCTGTCGGCTACAGCTAGATAACCTTACATCCTAGGCTCATACATGGCCCAGGTATACAGACTACTAGATGACCTTGGCCGTACATGCTATAGTTGATAACCATCCCTGCAAATACCATCAGGCTAGCCAGTGTCCCATGTGTATCACATGTGCAACACAGGTGATACGTGGCAGGATGCTGAACTGCTGTACAGTGCTGTGTAGATGTATATGGCAAAACACATGCATGTAAAGGCTTCCGTGTGCATGTCTGCAGTGTCACAGGTCATGTCCATTAAGGCAGTGCATGTGTTTATATGTGACATATACACAGCATCAAGGTCAACAGCATTAATGTGGACACATCCAGGCATGTGCTGATAGGTAAGAACACCAGTACAGGCAAACAGACATGCCCAAATCAAGACAGCATCCACATGGAGTATGAACAATGTAATCAGGTGACACACATATATGGTGATAATATCCAGTCCCCATTGGGTGTCACATGTGTGTGACACAAACATGTCAGTGGTGTCAGTGTCATGAAGATTTGCAAAGGCAGCTATTTATATGTAATAAATGTGATACACATGTATGTGCAGCTGTATCTCTGTGCATCTCTGAGATACTGTGACCTGTCTCCATAATTATGTCTTCCAGGTATGCCACGAGTAAGGCTCCCAGCCTATACACGCTTGGAGGATGATGTCCTTATACCTTACCTCCAAGACAACTATGATGTCCTGTTTAGCCATGTGCCACAAGATGCACAGCAGTGGGATGACCTATGGCAGGAACTTCGCAGGAGTGTTAATGATGTGGGTGGCCATAACCACACATACCAGCAGGTGCACAGACACTGCACAGACCTAATCAGATGTGCGAAACAGCGTGCAACTGCAATCGCCAGGGAACAAGGTGCAACAGATGGTGGGCCACCAACCCAGGCCCCACTCACACGTACCGAGGAGCTACTGGCCAACCTGGGGACACCGACAGAACAGCATCCACAAGCCTTAGTTGACATCATGGAGGTGGGTGTCTCTCAACCACCGAGCCTGGAGTTGCCTGGTAAGTCACTACTGCACATATAACTATTATATCCCATATAGTTGCATGTGCCACTGTACAATATGTAATGTAACATCATATGCAAGGCATGTATACACACATGCCGCATACTATAGTATGCTACTTTGTGTATGCACACATGTGCATACTCCATAGTATATCATATTGTACTGGTGAATGTGTTAACATGCACATTGCACCATGTAGCTGTCATACAGGCGTGGATAATGATCATACTGCTGTGTCACCCCTATATAGGTACCTCTGACATTCCGCTAAGACAACAGGCCATTGCAGGTGAGACAGTTATAAGTATCAGGTATGTTAATGCACAGATCTATTCGCCAGGTAGCCAGTTAACACATGTACACATAATGTATGATCCGGTCACAATATACAGGTCTTATCTGCAATCCATCACAATGGCTACCCATGTGCGATACTTACAAACTAAGTGAAACACCGACATGAAACCTCAGAAACTGTAATTGCTAGATGTGTGGACAGCTGTGCATACAACAGTGGAGGTGTTGTTCAATGTAGGAACATGTACTACACATCAAAATTACACATGTGGGGCACACAAACAGTACTATACAGTGAGCTGGAGTATGGGCAGCCCACAGGATTCACCATTGTGGATTATGCCCCTGCTATGAGTGTACACATTGTGATGTGCCATCTGATATGTCCATGACATGTAGTGGGCCGGCTGCAACATTGTCTCACTATCCCATAAAACATACCCCACATATCAAACATGCAGCTCTTTGTCTGCATAACCCTGTGGACAGTGGAGTATATGACATCTATGGGTGTATGTTATATGGGACAACACAGACATGTGAGATAGATGGCCATCACAACCGTTTGACCAACACATGTTCACACATGGCCATGGAGGATGGCCAGAGACATGTAGCAACACACAGTAGATGTGATGTGTTTGTGTGTACACCCTGTTGTACATTAGCTACACATGGTCCAACTATAGCCTTTGTTGAATGGTTATATTGCAGATGTGGAACACTGGACATCCTACAGGCCTGTGCATAGCTTGTGGAGGCATAACATCATTCGACCACATAAGATGTGTTGAACATCATGACTGTGTCACAGCATGACAGTAGTCACCTGTACAGCATCCACATACATACACAGACAACCACATCAGGCCACAGATGCAGTACATTTCCCTTGCTGCTGTTGGACATCACTGTCAGCTGTGCACCTTGTGTGTGTGGTACACAAATGTCATGTGGGACATGGTGTATTGACAAGTCTGCCATGTGTGTACATGGTTGCCAGGCAGCTAAAATATGTTTGCAGATGTGCAGGGGTGTCATCTGTATGGCCTTCAGTGACCTGTGTCACACATTCCACATCATGGTTTAGTGTGTATACACCTCAGCGACGTGGGTCACAATCCACAGTATATATGCATTGTGTATGCACACAGTCATAGCTATGCACTGTGTCTGTAATTCACACTGTATAGCAATAGAGACACCTCATGATTCCATACAATGGCACTGTGTCTGTACTTCACACTATATAGCAATATAGACACCTCATAATACCCTGCAATGGTCATGCACATCTGCTAAATGTGCATTTTATCTGTAGGGTGGACAGACAACACTGCAATGTGACACCTATTACCCCCACTGTATATGTGACAGAACACCATTGTGTTAAACATGTATGCATGTCAATGCACATGTCAGCAGATTACATGTCATACTACATGTTAATGTCAAGGTCATATGCCAGACATCAGTCATGTGTACTGTTAACCTGTGCTGGTCCACATGGTGTAACTCAGGGATGCATGCTTACTATCATGATTGTGTGAAATGCATGGCTTCTGCTATGACACAAGCATGCTGTTGTGTGCAACCCAGGGATGTATGATAACTACCACTATTATTGTCTGAGCTGCATGCCATCTGCTGTATCACATGTATGTTGCATGCCTTCTGTCAAATCACATGCATGGTGTGTGTGTGTGTGTGTGTGTGTGTGTGTGTGTGTGTGTGTGTGTGTGTGTGTGTGTGTGTGTGTGTGTGTGTGTGTGTGTGTGTGTGTGTGTGTGTGTCTGTATTGCAATGTAGAGTCTTTGTTTGCCCTCACAGGTGAAGTAGGTGCATTACCCTCCTGCAGTCCATCTGATGTTAGTGTCCCCACAGACTCTAGCAGTGATGATGAACATATGCTTGAGGCACAGGCAGGGTTGTCAGGGGCTGAATCTGTGCAATTGGTTGCCATTCCACCTATATTCCCCTCATCCCCGCACACAGATCTCATGCCAACACATACCCCATCACCAGTGGCCATAGAGGAAGGACAGTTGGCATGTGGTAGCTTGGAACAGGAATGTGTGGTGGCTACGGAAGGTGTGTATTCACACCATGGTGTCAGGCAAATGACTGGAGATGGGCCACACAGGCATGTGGCCAGTGCTGCACATAGGAGGACCTCTGGCCAACATGCCCCTGCAGGACAGAGCGCAGCATCTGGTGTCACCAGACGCATGTTTCAGGCTGTAATGGCGGCACAGGCACATGCTGAATGGCAGAACAGGGGAGGGCAGAGGCTTCAGAGGGTTGCTATCCGTTCTTTAAATGACAACATCCAGGCATTGGCAAATGCTCAACAGCAGATTGCTGAGGTTTTGGACAGATGATTGGGTGACATGGTTGGAATCCTTGACCATGGCATGACAATCCATGAGCGTGAACTGTCTGTGCTGGAACATCTGGTAGCAGTGAGGTGAAGGGCACGTGGACGTAGGCCAGCTACGTCACCTGGTGCAGGTCTATGTGAACAAGCTACCTCACATGCCCGCTCCCATAGTGGCGGTAGCAGCAGCAGTGCAGCTGGTGCTGTGCTGTCCACACCAGGACACAGCAGGCCACGTGCACGTGGCCCTGGATGGTCCCAATGGGGACAAGGTTCCAGTGGACATGTGTCATCGGACAGTACCCAATCTGCACCTCTGCCTGGTAGTGCCTGTGCAACCCCTGGCAGGCACAGGTCACGTGGCCATGGCCAGACACCGTGAGCTGTAAAACCTGGTCTGTACAGTCTGGAGCTGTTAATAATACCCCTGTGTAGGCCAGACACATGGCAGAACTGTGTGCATACATACACGCACACACCAGAAACATCTGTATGGCACTGCAAAACAAATATGCATAACAACCACACATGGCCAATTAGATCACAGGCCCTAACCCACACACATGATGTCATCCACTGGTGCATCCTAGGCCCCTGGCAAACATTATCACCCTGTGCATATGACGATGCATGTCCCGCATCCCTGTCATTCACACCATTGGTGCAGGGACATGCTCATATGGTCTGATGCACAGGGTGAACAGAATACGGAGATAAGTGTAGATTACAATTGTTGTGTACTGTTAACACTCAGCAGGCATACCATGTAGTGCAGGTTTAGAATGCATTGTTTTCTGTTCACAGTATGTGTCTTGGTAACAACAGTAACAGCATGTTGGTCATGATGTCCTGCTTCCCTCCTTCAGGTCTAATTGCATGTGCCTTGAGTGTCAGTGTTTGCAGTTTCCCATGTGTAAATGTGGACTACTCACAGGTATGCATGGCAATACCAGCATGCTATTCGTAGCTTCAATCTCACTGTTAGAAAGGCTGGCATTCCAAAGATGTCGACACATCTACTGATCCAGGAGCATGGGAGCTGTGTACTAAGCTACAGTGGCTAGAGAAGTGACACCCATACAGGATGACATCACAGGTACAGTTACATGGGGCGGGGAGTTTACACAGCAGTCTAGCTGATGACAAGGGTAGAGGCCAGTTGATAGCTTGAGGCCTCACTGTGTAGCAGTAATACACATTCACATTACAGGATGAGAACACACAACTACACACACACACACACACACACACACACACACACACACACACACACACACACACACACAAGTATTCGCACACATGTAGTCAGACAAACAGTAACACGCCCACACTCACGGGGTCAACGACACTGCAACACACACACACACACACACACACACACACACACACACTTGATAGTGTTCAGGTGAGGACCCCTGCCTATGTGGTAATCACCATTACAGTACTGTGCAGCCACATGACGTGACACAGAGAATACACATGTACAGGTAGTCAGTAATGCCTAAGATTAACGGCATCAACAGGGTAGTAGATTGCATCACCTGGAGGGGTTAGGGGTCCTATCTGTTCACTATGGTAACATACATCCTCACTCCATGGACCAGACAGCCATACATATATACACACACCTTTTGGGCCCCCCCCTTTTCCCCCAAAAAAATTTTTGGAAACACCCCACCCCCCCTTTTTTTTTAAAAAAAAACAACAGTGTACAGGAGTGTGAGTAAAAATTTTTTCCCAAAGGGGTAATTAAAACAAAAAACACAAAAAATTAAACAAAATTTTATATTTAAAAAAAAAAAAAAATTTTTTTTTTTTTTTTTAATTTTGCCCAAACCAAAGGGGTTTTTTAAAAAAAAAATTTTTTTTTTTCCCTTTAAAAATTTTTTCCCCAAAAATTGGGTTTTTTTAAAACAAGGGGGTTTTCCCCAAAAATTTTTTGGGGGCCCCCCCCCACCTTTTTCCCCAAATTTCCCCCTTTTTTTCCCCCCAAAATTTTAAAAAAATTTTAAAGGGTGGTTTTAAAACCCCGTTTTAAAAAAAAAAAAAAAAAAAAAAACCCCCCCCTTTGGGGCCTTTAACCTGTTTTGGTTTTTAAGGAAATTTTTTAAAAATGGAAAAATTTTTTTTTTTTTTATTGGGAAAAAGGGGGGGGGGAAAAAAAAAAAAAAAATTTTTCCCCCAAAACCCAACCCCCCCCCCAAAAAATTTTTTAACCGAACACCCTTTTTAAAAAAAATTTTTTTTTTTTGTTGTGTGTGTGTGTGTGGGTTTTTAAAATTTTAAAAATTGGGTTTTTTTAAAAAAATTTTTTTTTGGGGCCCCCGTTAAAAACCCGGGGTTTTTTCCCCCCGGTTTAAAAGGGTTTTTTTAAAAAAAAAAAAGGGGGGGGGTTTTTTTTTTAAACCCCTTTTTTGGTTTTTTAAAAATTTTCCCCAAAAGTTGGGTTTTTTTTCCCCCGGCGGGGTTTGGGGCCCCAAATGTGGTTTACCCCCCTTTTTTTTTTTAATTTTTTTTTGGGGGGGGGGTTTTTCCCCCCCCCCCCCCCCCACCTTTTCCCCCCAAATTTTAAAAAGGGGGGGTTTTGGGGTTTTTCCCCCCGGTGTTTTCCCCTTTTTTTTTTTTAAAAACAAACCCCCTTTTTGAAAAACAATAAATTTTTAAAAAAAATTTTCCCCCCAAAAAAAAATTTTTGGAACCCCAGGGGGCCCCGGGGGGGAAATTTCCCTTTTAAAAAAAAGGGGGTTTTTTTGGGGGGGGAAAAGGGGAGTTTAAAAAAACCCAAAAACCCCAAAAATTTTTTTTAAAAAAAAATTTTTTTTGGGGGGGGGTTTTAACCCCTTTTTGGGGGGAAAAGGGGGTTTAAAAATTTTGGGTTTTTCCCCCCCCCCCTTTTTTTTTAAAAGGCCCTTCCCAAAAGGGGGTTTTTTCCCCTGCCCAAAAATTTTTTTTTCCCGGGGGGGCCCCCCCGGGGGGGGTTTGGGCCCCCAAAAAATGGTTTTTTTTGGGGGGGTTTTTTTTAAAAAAAGGGGCCCCCCTTTTTTGGGGGGAAAAAAACCCAAAAAACCCTTTTAAAATTTAAAATTTTTTTGGGGGGATTTTAAAATTTTAAAGGGGGTTTTTTTAAAAAAAGTTTTAAAAAGGGGGCCCCCCCCCCCCCTGGGGGGTTTTTTTTTGGGTTTTTTTTTTTTTTTCCGGGGAAAACCCCAAAATTCCCCCCAAAAACCCCCCTTTTTTTTGGGGGGGCCCCCGGGGGAAAAAAATTTGGGGGGGGTTTAACCCCTTTTCCAAAAGGGGTGTTGTGTTTTTTGGGGGGGGGGGGGGGGTTTTTTTTGGGCCCCCCCTTTTCCCAAAACCCTTTTAATTTCCCAAAAAACCCCCTTTTCCCCTTTTTGTTTTTCCCCCCCAAAAACCCCTTTGGGGGTTTTTAATAATTTTGGGGGTTTGGGGAAAAAATTTTGAAAAGGGGGGGGGTTTTTTTTTTGGAAACCCCCCCCCTTGGGGAAAAAAACTTTTTCCCCTTCCCCAAAAATTTTTTTTTCCCCCAAAAACCCCCCGGGTTTCCCCCCCTTTTTTTTTTTTGGGTTTTTTGGGGGGGGTTGGGAGTTGGTTTTAAAAAAAACCCCCCCCCTTTTTGGGGTTTCCCCTCAAAATTTTTTTTGGGTTTTTTTTTAAATTTTTTTTAAAAAACCCCCCCCAAAAAAAAAAATTTTTGGGAAAGGTTGGGAAAAAGGAGCCCTTTTTAAAAATGTAAAAAAAGGGGGTTTTTAAAAAAAGGGGTGTTTCCCCCCTTTTTTTGGGGTCGTTTTAATTTTTTGGGGGTTTTTTTTTTTGGGGGGAAAACGGTTTTTTTTTTTTTGGGGGTTTTTTTGGGGGGAAAAAACCCCCCCAAAAAAACCCCAAAAACCCCCCGGAATTTTCCCTTTAAAATTTCCCCCCCCAAACCCTTTTGGGGGGCGGGCCCCTTTTTTTTTTTTTTAAAAAAGGGGGGGGGAAAAAAAACCAATTCCCCAAAAAAAGGGGTGTGTGTTGGGGTTTTTTCCCCGGGGGGGGGTTTTTGGGAAAAATTTTTTTTTTTTTCCCAAAAAAAAAAAAGGGGGGGGCCCCCAAAAACCCCCCTTTTTTTTTTGGGTTTTCCCTTTTTAATTTTAACCCGGGGGGGGGAAAAAAAAAAATTTAAAAAGGGGGGTTTTTTTTTGGTTTTTTTTTTTTTTGGGTTTTTTTTTTTCCCCAAAAGGTTTTAAAATTTTAAATAATTAAAATAATTTTTAAAAATTTTAAAATTTTTTTTTGTAAAAAAAAAAAAAAAAACCCCCCAAAAAAAAATTTTTTAAAAAATTGGGGTTTAAACCTGTTTTTTTTTAAAAAAAGGGGTTTTTATTTTTTTTTGGAAAAAAATTTTTTTTAAAAATTTTTTTTTTTTTTTTTTTTTAAAAAAAGAAAAATTTTTTTGGGGGGTTTTCCCTTTTTTTTTTGGGGGGGGGGGGTTTTTTTGGGGGGGGTTTTTTTGGGGAAAAAAAAAAAAAAAAATTTTTTAGATTTTTTTTGGGGGGGGGTAAGGGGGGGGGGGGAAAAAAAATTTTTTAAAAAAAAATTTCCCTTTTGGGGGGGGGGCCGGGGTTTTTTTTTGGGGGGGGCCCCCTTTGGGAAAAGGGGGGAAAAAAGGGGGGGGTTTTGGGGGGGGGTTTTTTTTTGGGGGTTTTTTTTCCCCCCCCAGGCCCCCCGGGGGGAAAAAGAAGGGGAAAAAAGGGGGCCCCCAAACCCTTTTTAAAAAAATTTTAAAAAAAACCCCCCCAAAAAAAAAGGAAAAAAACAAACCAAAAGGGGGCCCAATTTGGGGGGAAAACAGGGGAAAAAAAAAAAGAGAAGAAGGGGAAAAAGGGAAAAACCAAATTCAGGGGGGAGGTGGGGGGGTTTGGGGGGAAAACCCCAAGGGGGAAAACCCCCCCCCCCCGGGGCCCGGGGGAAAAAAGGGGAAAAGGGGGGGGGGTTTTCCCAAAGGTTTTGGGGGGGGGGGGCCCGCGGGCCCCCCGGGTAAAATTTGGGGGTTTTCCCCCCCCCAAAAAAAAAGGGGGGGGGCCCCCCCCAAAAACCCCCTTCCCGGGGTTTTCCCGCCGGGCCCCCGTATTTTAAAAAAAAATTTTTTGGGGGGGGGAAACCCCCCAAAAGGGGTTGGCCCAAAAGGGCCCCAAAAAAATTTTTTGGGGGGGGGGGGAAAAAATTTTTCCCCCCCGGTTCCCGGGGGGAAAAAATTTTTTTTTGGGGGTTTTGGGCCCTTTGGGGCCCGAAACCCCCCCCCCCCAAAAAAAAAACCCCCCCAAAAACCTTTTCCCCCTTTTTTTAAAAGCCAATTTTTCCCCCCCAAAAGGGGGGGCCCCGGGAAAAAAAAAATTTTTTTTATGGTTGGCCGTTCCCGGGGCCCGGGGGGGGGGAAAAGGGGGGCCCCAAAAAAAAAAAAACCCAAAAAAGGGGGGCAAAAGCGGGGCCCCGGGGAAAAAACCCCCCCGGGCCCCCCCGGGGAAAGAGGAAAAGGGAAAAACCCGGAAAGGGGAAAAACCCCATTAAAAATTTAAAAAAACATCAACCCTTCCAGGGGGGCCCCCCCCCAAAAGGAAAACCCCCCCCCCAACCCGGCCCCCCAAGGAAAAATTTTAAAAATTTTTTTAAAATTTTGGGGGGGAAAAAGGGGGGGAAAAAAAAAAATTTTTTTAAAAAAAATTTTTTAAGGGGGTTTGGGGGCCAAAAAAAGGTTTTGGGGGAAAAAAGGGAATTTGGGGTACCCTTTGGGGGGGCCCCCAAACCCCAAAAGGGGGGTTTTCCCCCAAAAAAAAAATTTTTTCCCCGGGGGGTGGAACCCCACAGACAAAAAAACCCCCCCCTTTTTTTAAAAACCCAAAAAAAAGGGGGGGAAAAAAGGGGTAAAATTTTTTTTTGGGGGTTTAAACCAAAAAGGGGGGAAAAAACCCCCCCAAAAAAAAAAAAAAAATTTTTTTTTTTTCCCCCCAAAAAGGGGGCCCCCGTTGGGGGAAAAAAATTCCCCCGGGGGAAATTTGGGGGGGCCCAAAGCCCCAAAATTCCCCCAAAAAAAATTTTCCCCAAAAAATAAAGGGGCCCCCAAAAATTTTTAAAAAAACCCCCCCAAAAATGAAAAACTTTTTTTTGGGGGGGGGGGTGGAAATTTAAAAAAAATGGAAATTTAAAAATTTTCCCAAAAAAAAAATTTGGGGGTTCCCAAAATTTGGGGTTTTTGGGGGTTTTTTTTTTTTTCCTTTTTTTGGGTTTTTTTTTGTTGGAATTTTCCCCAAAAAGGAAAACTTTTTGTTTGGGGAAAAAAACCCAAAAGGGTTTTTTTAAAAAAAAAAAGGGGGGGGGGGGTTTTGGGAAAAATTTTTTTTTTTTTTTCCCCCCCCTTTTTTAAATTTAAAAAAAAAATTTAACCCCCCTTTCCCCTTTCCCCCTTTTTTTTCCCCCCGGTTTTGGGGGCCCCTTTTTCCCAAAGGGGGAAAAAATTTTTTCCGGGCCACAAAAGGGGTTTTAAAAAAGGCCCCAGGTTAATTTTAAAAGGTTTTCCCCCAAAAAAAAATTTTTTTTTTTAAAAAAAACCCCCCCCTTTAAAAGGGGGAAAACCCCAAAAGGCAAGAAATTTTTTAAATTCCCCCCTTTTTTTTTTTGGAAACCCCCCTTTTTTTTGGGGGGGCCCCCCAAAAAAAAAACCCCCCTTTTTTTTAAAAAAAAAATTTTTTTTCAGGAAAAAAATTTTTTTTAAAAAAAATTTTTTTAAATTTTCCCCTTTAATTTTTAATTTTTTTTTTTTTTTTTGTTAAAAAACCCAAAAATTTTTTTTTTTGGCCTTTTAAAAGGGGGCCCCCCCCCAAAAAAATGGGAAAAAAAAAATTCCCCCAAAAAAAAAAAACCCCAATTTAAAAAAAATTTTTTTTTAAGGGTTTTTTTGGTTTTAAATTTTTGTTTCCAAAAAAATTTTTTTTTAAAAAAAAAAAAAAATTTTTTTTTTTTTGGGTTTTTTTAAAAAACAATTTTTTCCAAAAATTTTCCCCCAAAAAAACCCCCTTTTTTAAAAAAAAACCCCCAACCCAAAATTTTTTTAAAAATTTTTTTAAAACCCCCCCCCAAAAAGAAAGGGGGGGGAAAAAAAAAAAAAATTTGGGGGGTTTTTTAAGGAAAATTAAAAAAAAACCCCCCTTTTTTAAAATTTTTTTTGTTTTTTTAATTTTTTTTCCCCCCGTTTCCCCCCCTTTTAAATTTTTAAGGGTTTTTTCTGGTTTAATTTTGGGGAAAAATTCCCAAAAACCCCTAAGTTCCCTTTTTCCCCGGGGTTTTTTTTTGGGGGGGGCCCAAAATTTGGGGGGGGTTTTTTTTTTTGGAAAAAAAAAACCCCCCAAAAACCCCCCAAAACCCCCCCAAAAGGGCCCCCTTTTGGGAAATTTTTTCCCCCTTTCCCCCCTTCCCCCCCCCCGCCTTTTTCCCCCTGGGGGAAAACCCCCACACCCCCCTCCCCTTGGGGGGGAATTCCCGCTTTTTAACCCTTTTTTTTTTCCCCCCCCTTTTTGTACAGCTACATCCTGGTCGCCCAAAAATTTGGGGGTTTTTTCCCGGGCCCCCTCCTTTTTTTTCCTTTTTCCCCCCCCCCGGGGTTTTTTTGGGGGGGAAAACAGGTTTTTTTTTTTTTTGGGGGTTGGGGGGGGGGGAAAAAAACCCCCTTTGCCTTTTTAAAAAATTTAAAAAAATTTTTTGGGGGATTAATTTATATATTTAAATATATATATATTTATATATTATATATATAATTTTTTTTTTTTTTTTTTTTGTTTTTTTTTTATATTTAAAATTTTTATATATATATTTATATATATATATATATATATATATATATATTTTTTTTTTTTTTTTTTTTTTTTTTTTTTTTTTTTTTTTTTAAAAAAAACATTTTTCCCCAAAAATTTTTTAAAAAAATTTTTTTTTTCCCAAAAATTTCCTTTTTTTTCATAAAAATTTTTTTTTTTTTTTTTTCATTTTAAAAAAAAATTTTTTGGGGAAAAAATTTTTTTTCCCCCCCCTTTTTTTTCCCCCTTTTTTTTTTCCCCAAATTTTTTTGTCTTAAAAATTTTTTTTAAAAAATTTTTTAAAAGGGAAATTTAAAAAATTTTTTTAAAAAATTTCCCTTTTTTAAACCCCCCCCCCGGAAAAAAACCCCCCCCGGTTTCCCCAAACCCCCCCCCCCTTTTTTCCCCCCCTTTTTTTTTAAAAACCAAAACCAACCCTTCCCCCCAACCCCCCCCTTTTCCCCCCAAACCCCCCCCTTTTTTTTTCCCATTTCCCCCTTTTTTTTTTTTTTTAAAAATTTTTTTAAAAATTTTTCCCCTTTTTTAAATTTTTTTAAATTTTCCCCCTTAAATTTTCCCCCTTTTAAACCCCCCCCCCTTTTTTTTTCCCCCCCAAAATTTTAACCCCCCAAAAAAATTTTTTTTTTTTTTTTTTCCCCTTTTTTTAAAAAAATTTTTTTAAAAAAAATATATATATATATATATATATATATATATATATATATATATATATATATATATATATTTTTTTTAAAAAAAAAAAAAAAAAAAAAAAAAAAAAAAAAAAAAAAAAAAATTTTTTTTTTTTAAATAAATTTTTAAAAAAATTTAAAAATTTTTTTTAATTTAATTTAAAAATTTTTTTTGCTTTTTTTTAAAAAGGGGGCCAATTTTTTGGGGGTTTAAAAGGCCCCGGGGTTTTTTTTTTTGTTTTTTTTTTTCCCCCTTTTTAAAAAAAAATTTTTTTTTCCAAAATTAAAAATTTTTTTTTTAAAAAACCCCATATATATATATATATATATATATATATATATATATATATATATATATATATATATATATATATATATATATATAATGGACATTAGCACATAAATCTACATGATGGAATACATGTCCTATACTGTTGAATGCCTGTGCTGGATGATCTGTATGTGATAACCTCAGATGTATGTATATCTGCCATGACTTAGTGGTAAAGCACATTGTCTGTGGTGTGCAGGGTCCCGGGTTTGATCCGTGCAGATGCCGGTTGTTTTGTTGCTGGGAAGTACAAGGGACATCAAATACGTTGATATTAAGGTACTTTTAACCAGTTGTGTGCAGATCTGTGTGACAGTAAGCAGTGGTTATTTTTGGGGAGGCATGTAACTATGCATTAGGAGACAATACTATGCAAACGAGGTGGAAAATAGTGAATCCCATTTATCTCCAGGGTATGATGCAGATCCTAAGACTGTATGTGTATAGATAGCCAGGTGCAGGACTCGAATATAGGTGAAAGCATGGGGGGGGTGTCAGGCATACTGTATGTACATTGGAGCCCTGTGTTTCGGGATTGCTCCTGGCTTAGCACGCCTAAGTTAGGGGTGTGTCTATACCTGCCTAGTGCAATTGGGAGGGACAACAGCAGTAGGAGAGTAGTCAAGGTGAACAAGCTGGGCAAACAGGTGATAATTATCACAATCAGCAGATTACAGGCCCAGCCCGGCCCAGAACACTATGATAAAGTGAGCAAGCACCATACCCTCAGGTTTTTCCACACTCTACACCACCAGTTTATACATGCGGGGAAATTTTATAAAACAATCCAATGAGATGAGAAGGGCTGCAGCAGGCAACATAGACCAACATGTGCAGGAGACTGAGGGTGGTGAGGATGTGAATGCAGCTGAACAACCCTCAGTGAGGAGACAAAGATGACTGTACAGACCCAGGGTGACCTACCAGGGGCTTCATGAGCTGGAGATAGTGGAGCACTATGGGGTGGACAGAGACCTCCTACAGCAGATTGTTGAGCTGGGCCGGCCACACCTGACACATCGAACAGGCCAAGGGGAACCCATCCCAGTGGATACCAAGGTATGTGTAGGTTTAGGTATACTAGCCACAGGTACCTCCCAAAGCACAACTGGGGATATCATGGGGATCTCACAGGCATCTGCATCCAGAGTATTCCACCAGTTCCTGGATGCCATGTCATCACATGCCAGTAAGCACGTACATTTCCTCAACACACATGAGGTGTTGACCAGCAATATGCATCTCTTCCACCAAATGGCAGACTACCCTGGGGTAGTGGGTGCTATAGCCTGCACACACGTACGCATCAAAGTACCACCTGGTGAGCAGGGTAGGGCCTACCTTAACCACAGGGGCATCCCCTCCATCAACTGCCAGGTCATATGCGATGCTCAGGGCATTATACTGAATGTGTGTGCTGGCTGCCCTGGAAGCTATGATGATTCCGATATATGGCATCTGCCGCAGCTGTACCACAGCTTTGCCAGTATGGACATCCCCTACGGTCACCTAGTGGAGGATGCTGGGTACCGACTGGAGCCGTGGCTGATGACACCCATCAGAAATGCACACACCTGAACAACTACACCATAATGAGGCACATGCACAGGCCAGACATATAATAGAGCGTGTGTTTGTGATGCTCAGGTCACAGTTCCGGTGTCTGGACACATCTGGTGGAGCCTTGCAGTATTCACCAGCTACATGCACCCAAATTGTTATGGTATGTGCTATGCTACACAATATGATCCTGCGGAAACAGCTGCAGCAGGAACAGCATGGGGCAGGGCCACACAGCCCCCCACCAATGCCAAGGCCTGTACAGGCACAGAGTGACTCAGAAGAGGAACAACCTGAGCCGGACCCAGTAGGCAGAAGGAGACATGCCCAGTATGACCTGGCCTTGGCAAAGAGGCAACGCATAGCATATGCACTGATACAGTAGATACCCAGGGAATGTCACCCTCTCTGACTCGCACAGACAGTAAAAGGGATGCCAAACATGACACTACCTGTGCTCAGCCATGTATAGGAAGTGCACTGTGTGCATTCGACATAGGCAGCCCTCCAGCACCATCCTCAGGTCTGGCACACCCTCAAGGTAAGTCAATCAACCTACAAACTGGCAGTTGTATTAGAATGTGCTGTTACCTGTAGCTATGGTATGGATGTGAGCATGCAAGGGAATTTGGTGGCCGAATGTTAAGGCAGCAGACAGTAGACATCCATAGTGGCACCATGACATCTGTAGCACATACCGGGGTCACCATAGTAGCCAGTAGTACACAGGGTGTCATAACCCACTGCGAGTAATGGGCTGAGCATCATGTGTGTCCATACAGCCCACACAAGTCTCAACCAGCTGGACAGGTGTAGACCAGCATAGACAAATGCTGTACTATGGCCTCTGATTATGCCCAATGGATGACCCCCCCCCCACAGACCCACACAGACAGACTACAGCAGGCCAGGCAGTTGGATGTAGGTTGTGAAGGCTAGGATGTCTGAAACTGATATGTTGGTAATTAAAGCTAAGATCTGGAGTACAATGGTATGCCTCTAGCCAACACAATAGGTAGGTCTACACACTGAAATGGAGCACCTGACATACCAGTACAGTAGTAGCAAAAGTGTACAAGTGTCAGGTGTGCCCCCCTTCCAACGTACACATGTAACAGTCAGGTGCACTCCCCCCGGTGCTGTGTAGGAATGTGGATACAGTCGGATGTCCCCCCATGCTGTGCAGAAATGTAGCAACAGTCAATGCCAAATGACCGATAGATACCCTGCAAACACAGCATGCCACCTGTCAGTGTACAATGCAGAGGTCGGCACCACAGTACTGACTACCTGGACATGTAACACATGCGATACAGTTGATCATACTGGGCATGCTCAAACACATGAAGGTATGACGGCAATGTCAGTCGACAACATGCAGAATGGTCATACTGGGCATGCTCACACATGTAAACACAAGATGGCCAGGTATGCAAACACCAGTGGTCCGGACATATCTGCCGGTACATTGCTATACTGTTGGAAGACTGTGCTGTATGGCATGTGTGCGGTACTGTCTATTGTCTGTATATTTGCCATGGTGTATCGGTAATTCACATTAGCTGTGTGCGCAGAGTGTTGCTACCAACACTTGCAAAGGATGGTTATTTGTTTGCAGCCAGAACAAGCCCATTGGATAAGGAGTGAGTAAGGCACATTGAAGCAGTTGGGAGTGGTTGTACGTGGGTTTGCATGGTGTTAAGCACTGCTGACCTCTGGTTACAGCTTTTTACACTTGGTTAAACTCCACATTTCTTTACCATTGCAATACTCGCATACTGGTAGCCAAACATGCTTACACCCGCTCGCTCCCTCACTTGCACATGCACCGACATTGGTTGTTGCATTTGTCACTCACAGTGGGTGGGCGCGATCCCTTGTGATGCCTACTACATCGGACTACATGACTACAGTATCGGGTATGGCTGACCATTAGGCAATGGCATGGCGTTCGACTGTACAGAATCGGCGGCCTGTCCAGTGAGTTAATCATATTATATGCATGTTCCTCATACAATCTGCTCCCATCTGGCTGCTCCATGGGAACCGATACTCTGCAATGCACACAAGTACATGTGTTTTGGGACCCACATCCATCTCCTGGGTCATGCTACCTCATACCTATTGTAGGTTTGCCACCTTTTAAATTGGCCATGGTGAGATGTTAGGATTAACACCTGTCCCACTTTGCTTGGGAAGACCCTCCTTAGGCATAAGTGTCGTGCGAAAATAATCAAGACATAGCAAATGTCCTGATTACAGGACAATATTATATTCTACGTTTCTCTAATAGTTGCATGTAATAGTTATTGTAT